>NW_012105675.1:1592144-1592877 GCF_000951045.1 Mandrillus leucophaeus | reverse complement strand
GCCTGGCCAGTTTGATGCAGAATACTTTTTGCCTTTTGCCTCTGTGGTGTGTTCTCAGCTCACCACAACCTCCGCCTCCTGGTTTCAAGCGACTCTCCTACCTCAGCCTCTCGAGTAATTGGGATTAGAGGCATGTGCCACCACGTCAGATTTTTGTATTTTTAGTGGAGACGGGGTTTCTCCGTGTTGGTCAGGCTGGTCTTGAACTCCCAACCTCAGGTAATCTGCCTGCCTCAGCCTCCCAAAGAGCTAGGATTACTGGCATGAGCCACCACACCTGGCCAGTTTTATGTAGAACACTTCTTGCCTTTTGTCTCATGTATATCATGTCTGGTACATCTTGGGTTGTTTCCTGTTTTTCCAGGTTGTAGGCAAAACAATTCAAAGTCGTCCACATTCGAATCCTGAAATATTTGACTATGTTAGGCCACGTGAAAAAAGGAATTAAAATTGAATTTGTAACTAAGGCTGTTAATCAGATGATCTTATAATAGAGAGATTCTACTGGATTATCCAAGTGAACCCAATGTAAGTATAAGGGCCCTCAAAAGTAGAAGGGGAAGGCAGAAGAGTCAGAAGGAGAGATGTGATGATGGAACCAAAGTCAGAGAGATGCTATGCTAGCTTTTAAGATGGAAGAAAAAGATCGGAAGCTAAGAACTGTGGGCAGCTGCCAGAAACTGGAAAATCTAAGAACACTGATTTTCTCCTGGAGCCTCCATAATGGAATGCA
>NW_012105675.1:1588363-1590130 GCF_000951045.1 Mandrillus leucophaeus | reverse complement strand
GAACCCGGGAGGCGGAGCTTACAGTGAGCCGAGATCTCGCCACTGCACTCCAGCCTGGCAACAGAGCGAGACTCCATCTCAAACACAAACATACACACACACACACACACACACACACATATATATCTCCTTAGAACATTTCAGAAACTAGAATACTCATCCTCACATGTCCCTGGATGTTGTTAATGTGTGAAATTACTGAATTATGCAGTATAATATAAAAATCAGTAGCAAATTCTCAAGAAAAACAAATGAATTTTTTAAAAAATATAAATAAGAACAGTAATAGTTTTACTATAGTATGGTGTAGCAAAATAAAAACTAAAAAACTTGAATCCATATGGCTAGTGTCTTAAATCATCGAAAAATAATTAAAACAAGTGAAACCAAACCAGGTTACAGCTACTTATAAGCCTAAATTTAATGAGTTATGGAAAACGCAATAAACTAAACAAATCACACATTACTATTAATTAATGGGCTGTAAAAGAGTTCCAGGTGGCTTAGGCAATAACACTTTTTAGTTTATACTTTAGAAGAGATATTTTCAGTAAGTATGAGATAAATATAATTTATCTTAGCTACTTTCATCTAAAAATTCTGATATTTTCCCCTTCACTGTAATTGTTTAAATTACTTAAAATATATTGTTCAAGTATTTATATCATTAATTTGTATATCATTTCTCAGTTATTTTATATATCATACTCATTTAAATATATATTATATTAATAATATTATAAGCCATAATTTTTTCCTGGTAAAATAAAAAAATGATTAAAATCTACAGTATTATAATTTTCATAGTATTTTAAAAATAGATAATGTGACATATATATTTGAATTCCTCTTCTGATTCCTAGGATTTTTTTTGTTGTTGTTGTTAATCTGATATACATTTATTGTGTCCCAGTGACTGTTCTTTATTCTTGAGAATTCAAAGATCTTGTCCTAAACTTTCAGACATTTATATTTTTATGAAGACATATGAAAATTTTCTGTATAAAAATTGCTACAATATAGCAAGGTATGATAATGCTGTTGAAGCATAGAAGGAAGGAGGTTATAGAGAGGATGCGAAAGAAAAGTTGACATTTGATGCAAACCTTGAATGAATACAAGGTCTCCAGACAAAGAGATGGAAGATGATTACTCCAGTACCTGGCACAAAAAGGGTGTTTTGTTAATACTCGTTATATAGATTAAGGCAGAAGCAACTAATTCCTCTTCATGTAACTGATATTCACTTATTAATGCAATGCATGTTTATTATATGCCAATGATTGTTTTTATCCTTAACAGTTCACAAATATGATCTCAATATTTGAAGCTTTTATACCTCTTAGTGGAAACGAACAATAATTGTGGTATATAAAAATTGCTAAGAGAAGAATGTACACTTTCGTGTATTTGTATGTGAGTGATTATAAACACAGAACATATTTTGTTGCTTTTTCCATCGGATTGCTAATGCATTAATGCAATATCAAATCTCCAAAAACTCTGAGGCAAATAATTTCACTATGACACCTACGAAAAGAAAAGCAGTCGATTTTCAAAACGAATTACTCAGGGAGCTCAGGGAAGGGCTCTTTGAGGAAAATGGTATCAGAGTTGAGATCCTGAGTTGAAAGAGGGAAACATAGGAAGATCTAGGGAATCAGCATGCCGGGCGTCTGGGAGAACAAGACCCTAATGGGCAAGTGGCTTTGTGAGATCGAGGGAAGACTGCAGAGCTATAGCAAGTCCAAGGTGGCAGCCCAGGGT
>NW_012105675.1:1584139-1587793 GCF_000951045.1 Mandrillus leucophaeus | reverse complement strand
CTCAGAGATCGAGCAACAGACTCACATGTCTTTCCTCATATATTTCTTATGAGATAAATATTACTTTCATTCCTCAATTACAGATAAGAGAACAACCTGCCCAAGATTCACTTTGTTTACCTTCGTACCCCCTTAACTTATTACTGTAAATTCCACTACCCACCTGTTGCCTGACGTCCAAAGAAGCAAAGTTTTGAAAGCTCAGATCATAAAATTTGAATTGCAATTAAAGCTTGCTTTCTAAACATTAACTTTTAAAGTAGGAAAACACTTCTTAGTATTACTAGGTATTCAACTTATTTTAGTTTATGCTCACAACAGCAACAGTAGCTATGAATTTTAGGTGCTAGAAAATAGTTCGAACTAACGTAGAATGTTTGAATATCCCTAATTTCTAAAGGTAGGACTTCTTTTAAGGTGAGTACAATAGATACAATAGGCTGAATTGTGCTTAGTTTGGAAGCCAAAGCCCAGGGAAATGACATTACTGAGACTTCCACAGTCTTGATGTTCCCAGTTTCTAACTGTATATTCACTTCTTGACATCCTAGATACTTCTACCTCATTCCTCTAATGGAAGTGCTACTTTTATACACAACTGTGCTCTATTAATTGACAAATGTTGTTCCTTTATCCTTATTCCCTGTAAATTAGCTGAATTTGATGTGACTGGCAAATCCTCCTCTTGAAAATCTCTACTCCATTGTTTTCTATGACTATACTAACCAGTTTGTCTACTTCCCATTCTATATTATCTCTCATTGGCTTTGTCCTTCTAAGGAGAGCAAAGTATCTGCTTTTCTCCATCTCTTTCATTATATTGGGCTCCACTCTGATGGAAGAAAGAGCAAATCACTTATTTTCTATTTTACTCTTTCACTAGGAGGGAGGCCATAAATAGGATAGATACTATTTTCTCTAACAGAACAAAAGGCCAACAGCAAACTAACCCTCAATTTTTGCTTGAGCTAATGTTAATTTCTAATGTTTATTATGATTAATATTTTGTAATAAAGCAATACAAGTTGATGACCTAGATTGCTGTTTATACTTTTTAGTGCAATCAAATCCACCTTTTAACCAAACACATACGTATACATACACCTCCCCAGATCAACTAACTTCTCACAGTTTATCATCATTAATGTAAATTGAATCACCAGATTACATGCCTTTATTAAGCCATTGAGAAAAATCATCTTGTTTATTAAACGAGGTTTTAGGAGGTGAAAATTTCTCTAATGAGCTATTATATTTATGAAAGAATTAAATAACCAATGAGCTGCTTTTCTGTTACTAAGATCCTTTCAAAAGTCAATGTTGACTCACTGGCTGGCCTTGTGTTTTTGCTGTCATTGTTTACCAGTGATTTACCATTTGAAAAATTAGATATGATTAATAATTAATCAGTAATTACTTTATAAACTAAAGAAATATATTTTAATGGAATTTTATAAGAAATAGACAACAAAGTCAGATTTCAGTACAGGATTGTGTTACAGCCATGCATGGCTGTTTTGTTTTGTTGTTTTTTTCTACCCCTCTGTAAAACACCATGCATTTTGGAAATGAGACAGGCCCACAAAGTCTGCATAATCTATGAATGAGAAAAGCAATTCTGTTTTATAGTTATATAGGAAGATGGTAATTTGTCTCCATGTCAGAATCCGGGGGAAAAAAGCAACATCTGTTATAAGCAAAGATGAAGGATATTGCTTTGTGGCAGAAGAGTTTCAGTGGACCCTGGGCAAGGACAAAATTTCAAGTTCAAAAGATCATGTAAAAGTGCATGTATTATTAAATTTTGTTTGTCGTTAGCTAGTTGTCATGCTGAAATGTATTTAGCAACATGAAAGAAAATACGATATTAAATATGATGCAGAGACGCCGGGGTTGGAAACATGGTTAGGTTGACAGTTAATTTGTATGTTTTATATTAAAATATTCATTTAGTCTTACCCATATTTACAATAGAATACAGGTTATGTTAGAAAAAAATATTGTAATTAATATTATAAATGGTATATTTCTGGTATTCCTAAATTTTGAAAGCTCAGATAAAAAAGTCTGAATTGCAGTTAAAGCTTGGCTTCTAAACATTAACTTTGAAAGTAGAAAAATACTTAATATCACTAGGTATTCAACTTATTTTAGTTTATGCTCACAATAGCAGTAGGTATAAATTTTTGATGCTAGAACATAGTTTGAAGTAAAGTAGAATATTTGAATATCCCTAATTTCTAAAGGTAGGCCTTCTTTTAAGGTGAGTACAACAATAACAATAGGCTGGACTGTACTTATTTTAGATGCTAAAACCAAGGTAAATGACATTACTGATACTTCCACTTTCTTGATGTTCCCCTCAATCATGTATGACCCAATAATATTTATAGTCAAATTACATTAATTCTATTTATTTTACCTCTCCTGGAATTAGGACTATTTGAGTTTTATATACACATAATAAAAAAAAAATATGAAGTCCTCAACATAATATGAAACTATATATTGCTTAAATTACAGAAAAAAAAACATTCAAATGAAAGCCATGCATGAAAGTTGGCATGCATCTTCTCTTTGTGTCACTGTATTGGCATAATCAGTGTGCTTAAGTATACCACCAGCCTTCTGTGAATACACTGTTGGATAGATTTTAAAAAAGGATGACCTACGAAAAATACTTTGGAACAAATCTAACCAGTAAGGTGAAAGATCTCTCCAAGAAGAACTATACAACACTGATGATAGAAATCTCTAGATGACATAAACAAATGAAGAAACATTCCATGTTAATGGAATAGAAGACTCAATATCATTAAAATGCCCATACTGTCCAAAGTAATCTACAGATTCAACACTATTCCTATCAAGCTATTACTATCATTTATCAGATAACTAAAAAAAAGTTCTAAAATACATATGTAACAACAACAAGAAAAACGTCCAAATAGCTGAAGCAATCCTGAGCAAAAATAACAAAGCTGGAGATATCACAATACCTCACTTCAAACTACATTATAAGGCTACAGTAACCAAAACAGCCTAGTACAGGTACAAAATCAGACCAATGGAACAGAATAGAGAACATAGAAATAAAGCTGTACATCCACAGCCATCAGATCTTCAACAAACTTGACAAAATTAAGCAATGAGAAAAGGATTTACTAATCAATAAATGATGCTGGGATAATTGTCTAGCTATAGACAGAAGAATGAAACTAGACCTCTACATTTCACCATATACAAAAAACAACTACTCAAGAAAGATTAAAGACTTAAATGTAAGACTTCGAGCTATAAGAATCCTAAAAGAAAACTTATGAAATACCATTCTGGACACTGGCCTCAGGAAGGAATTTATGAGTAAGTCCTCAAAAGCAAATCCAACATAAACTAAAATTGACAAGTTATACCTAAATAGACTAAAAAGCTTCTGCAAAGAAAAATAAACTGTCAAAACAGTAGACAACCTACAGAATCAGAGAAAATATTTGTATACCACACTTCTGACAAAGGTCTAATATTCAGAATCTATAAGGAACTTAAATAATTTAACATAACCAAATAACTCTGTTAAAAATGAGTGAAATACATGAACAGACATTTCTCAAAAGAATACAAACAAGCAACCAATAAACGTATCAAAGAAGTGCT
>NW_012105675.1:1578840-1582544 GCF_000951045.1 Mandrillus leucophaeus | reverse complement strand
AGTCTGAATTGCAGTTAAAGCTTGGCTTCTAAACATTAACTTTGAAAGTAGAAAAATACTTAATATCACTAGGTATTCAACTTATTTTAGTTTATGCTCACAACAGCAGTAGGTATAAATTTTTGATGCTAGAAAATAGTTTGAAGTAGAATATTTGCATATCCCTAATTTCTAAAGGTAGGGCTTCTTTTAAGGTGAGTACAACAATTACAACAGGCTGGACTGTACTTACTTTAGATGCTAAAACCAAGGTAACTGACATTACTGATACTTCCACATTCTTGATGTTCCCCCCTCAATCATGTATGACCCAATAATATTTATAGTCAAATTACATTAATTCTATCTATTTTACCTCTCCTGGAATTAGGACTATTTGAGTTTTATATACACATAATAAAAAAAATATGAAGTCCTCAACATAATATGAAACTATATATTGCTTAAATTACAGAAAAAAAAATTCAAATGAAAGCCATGCATGAAAGTTGGCATGCATCTTCTCTTTGTGTCACTGTATTGGCATAATCAGTGTGCTTAAGTATACCACCAGCCTTTTGTGAATACACTGTTGTATAGATTTTAAAAAAGGATAACCTACGAAAAATACTTTGAAACAAATCTAACCAGTAAGGTGAAAGATCTCTCCAAGAAGAACTATACAACACTGATGATAGAAATCTCTAGATGACATAAACAAATGAAGAAACATTCCATGTTAATGGAATAGAAGAATCAATATCATTAAAATGCCCATACTGTCCAAAGTAATCTACAGATTCAACACTATTCCTATCAAGCTATTAGTATCATTTATCAGATAACTAAGAAAAGTTCTAAAATTCATATGTAACAACAACAAGAAAAATGTCCAAATAGCTGAAGGAATCCTGAGCAAAAATAACAAAGCTGGAGATATCACAATACTTCACTTCAAACTACACTATAAGGCTACAGTAACCAAAACAGCCTAGTACGGGTACAAAATCAGACCAATGGAACAGAATAGAGAACACAGAAATAAAGCTGTACATCCACAGCCATCAGATCTTCAACAAACTTGACAAAATTAAGCAATGAGAAAAGGATTTACTAATCAATAAATGATGCTGGGATAATTGTCTAGCTATAGACAGAAGAATGAAACTAGACCTCTACATTTCACCATATACAAAAAACAACTACTCAAGAAACATTAAAGACTTAAATGTAAGACTTCGAGCTATAAGAATCCTAAAAGAAAACCTATGAAATACCATTCTGGACACTGGCCTCAGGAAGGAACTTATGAGTAAGTCCTCAAAAGCAAATGCAACATAAACTAAAATTGACAAGTTATACCTAAATAGACTAAAAAGCTTCTGCAAAGAAAAATAAACTGTCAAAACAGTAGACAACCTACAGAATCAGAGAAAATATTTGTATACTACACTTCTGACAAAGGTCTAATATTCAGAATCTATAAGGAGCTTAAATAATTTAACATAACCAAATAACTCTGTTAAAAATGAGTGAAATACATGAACAGACATTTCTCAAAAGAATACAAACAAGCAACCAATAAACGTATCAAAGAAGTGCTCCACATCACTAATCATCAGAGAAATGCAAATCAAAATCACAATGAAATACCATCTCACACCAGTCAGAACGGCTGTTACCAAAACGTCGAAAACAACAGATGTTGGTGAGACTGTTGAGAAAAGAAAACAACTTGTACACTCTTGATGGGAATGTAAATTCATTCAGCCACTGAGGAAAGTAGTTTAGAGATTTCTCAAATAACTTAAAAGAGAATTACCATTCCACCCAGCAATCACATTACTGGGTATATACCCAAAATAAAACAAACAGTTCTACCAAAAAGACCCACGCACTCACATGTTCACTGAAGCACTATTCACAAAAGCAAAGACATGCAATCAACCTAGGTGCCCATCAACAGTGGAGCAGATAAAGAAATAGGATACATATATACCATGGAATACTACATAGCTATAAAAAAGAATGAAAGATCTCTTTGAAGCAATATGGATGCAGCTCGAGGCCATTATCCTGAGCAAATTAATGCTGGAACAGAAAAGCAAATACCAAATGTTCTCACTTATAAGTACAAGATAAATAATGGGTACATGTGGATATAAAGACGGCAAAACCAGAAACTAGAAACATTAAGTGGGGTTGGGGGAAAGGGTGAAAAACTAACTACTGGGTACTATGCTAAGTAACTGGGTGACAGGACCATTCGTAACCCAAACCTCAGCATCATGCAATGTACCCAGGTAATAAACCTGCATATAAACCACTGAATCTAAAATAAGAGTCGGAATAAAATAAAAATAATGAATTAAAAATAGAAAAGGATGGCCTAAATGTGCATATGTATATCAGATATATTACATAGGTTAAGTTCAGTAATCTGAGTCATGTGACCATAAAGAGGATATATGATCCTTTTCGTTTCAATTGTCTGATCTCAAAATTAGAGACTGTGAGAATACTAAGCACAGCCTCAGGATGGTTCAGATGATTTAGAGAGATATCACATGCATAACACCCACAAACAGTAGGAGATTTTTTTTAGTTTCTTAAGAGATCTAGATACAGAGTCAGATAAAGAAAGATAAATATCTGTTTCATCTCCTTTTAACTACGCTACCTTGAGCAAGTTGGTTGCCTCCTTCAGGCACAGTTTCCTAATGCTCAAAATGTTTATAAATGTAAATAATGCCTAATTTGTAGGATTTTTTGAAGTTCAAAATGAAGGTAAATACAAAACGTTCACCTGAGTGTCTAGAATATAATAATCACTTAATAAATCTTAGCAATTATTATTAGCATTGTCATTAAAGTTTAAATATTAATAAAATATAAATGTCTAACATTTTTTAAAAATGAGCAAGTTGGTAAGAATATTTTATTGTAGTGTCTATGAGCAAAGCCTTTTTTTTTTCTAAAATGAGGTAAATTAAAATAAAAATATTTTTATAACATCTGAAGAAGTAACTCCAAAAAACTTTAGAAAGCGAAATATCACTAAATAAGATGAATAAAACTTCTGACACAGAATGCTTTCTAAAGGCAAGCACATATATTCTATTTTTCACGAGGGTTTAAAAAAAATCAATAGGGAAACATTCGTAGCTTTTTCAACTGTTAGTATTCTTACAATGGAATTTAGAAAATAATTAAAGGCCAAGTTTCTAGGCCTGCTTGTGTATTGGTGCATAGATACATAGAAATTTTGGTTCATAAACATCCTAGTTCCATCCCAGACATTATACTATTTGTTATTTTGTTAATTTAATGACTGTTTATAAAATTCCATGAATTATCATTTAAATAAGTCTGTAATGGTTGTGATTTCTTAGGTGGATGATTTACTGTGTTTATGAAAACATAATTGATATAAATGACCTTATTTGATGCTGTTTGCTGACAGTTTATAGACACATTTTTGGTTATTCTGTTGTGACAGATGTGATGCTTTGAAAATGCTATTTAATTTCCTGTGAGTGAAGAAAGACAGTTCTCTAAATTCATTCATCGATTAAGAGGTGTGACGTAAACACTTTCTTTTTTTTCTTATAATGGCCTGGAAAACAAGATCTTTAAAAAACTGACTGAAAGAGTAAACTATTTTTTTCTGGATATTTTGACATGAATTATGGCAGTGGCACTGGGTAGACAGACACCTTAAGCGT
>NW_012105675.1:1539538-1578790 GCF_000951045.1 Mandrillus leucophaeus | reverse complement strand
CAGAATCAGAGAAAATATTTGTATACCACACTTCTGACAAAGGTCTAATATTCAGAATCTATAAGGAACTTAAATAATTTAACATAACCAAATAACTCTGTTAAAAATGAGTGAAATACATGAACAGACATTTCTCAAAAGAATACAAACAAGCAACCAATAAACGTATCAAAGAAGTGCTACACATCACTAATCATCAGAGAAATGCAAATCAAAATCACAATGAAATACCATCTCACACCAGTCAGAACGGCTGTTACTAAAACGTCGAAAACAACAGATGTTGGCGAGACTGCTGAGAAAAGAAAACAACTTGTACACTGTTGATGGGAATGTAAATTCATTCAGCCACTGAGGAAAGTAGTTTAGAGATTTCTCAAATAACTTAAAAGAGAATTACCATTCCACCCAGCAATCTCATTACTGGGTATATACCCAAAATAAAACAAACAGTTCTACCAAAAAGACCCATGCACTCACATGTTCACTGAAGCACTATTCACAAAAGCAAAGACATGCAATCAACCTAGGTGCCCATCAACAGTGGAGCAGATAAAGAAATACGATACATATATACCATGGAATACTACATAGCTATAAAAAAGAATGAAAGATCTCTTTGAAGCAATATGGATGCAGCTCAAGGCCATTATCCTGAGCAAATTAATGCTGGAACAGAAAATCAAATACCAAATGTTCTCACTTATAAGTACAAGATAAATAATGGGTACATGTGGATATAAAGACGGCAAAACCAGAAACTAGAAACATTAAGTGGGGTTGGGGGAAAGGGTGAAAAACTAACTACTGGGTACTATGCTAAGTAACTGGGTGACAGGACCATTCGTAACCCAAACCTCAGCATCATGCAATGTACCCAGGTAATAAACCTGCATATAAACCACTGAATCTAAAATAAGAGTCAGAATAAAATAAAAATAATGAATTAAAAATGGAAAAGGATGACCTAAATGTGCATATGTATATCAGATATATTACATAGCTTAAGTTCAGTAATCTGAGCCGTGTGACCATAAAGAGGATATATGATCCTTTTCGTTTCAATTGTCTGATCTCAAAATTAGAGACTGTGAGAATACTAAGCACAGCCTCAGGATGGTTCAGATGATTTAGAGACATATCACATGCATAATACCCACAAACAGTAGGAGATTTTTTTAGTTTCTTAAGAGATCTAGATACAGAGTCAGATAAAGAAAGATAAATATCTGTTTCATCTCCTTTTAACTACGCTACCTTGAGCAAGTTGATTGCCTCCTTCAGGCACAGTTTCCTAATGTTCAAAATGTTTATAAATGTAAATAATGCCTAATTTGTAGGATTTTTTGAAGTTCAAAAGGAAGGTAAATACAAACTGTTCACCTGAGTGTCTAGAATATAATAATCACTTAATAAATCTCAGCAATTATTATTAGCATTGTCATTAATGTTTAAATATAAATAAAATCTAAATGTCTAACATTTTTTTAAATTGAGCAAGTTGGTAAGAATATTTTATTGTAGTGTCTATGAGCAAAGCCTTGTTTTTCTTTTTTCATTTCTAAAATGAGGTAAATTAAAATAAAAATATTTTTATAACATCTTAAGAAGTAACTTCAAAAAACTCTAGAAAGCGAAATATCACTAAATAAGATGAGTAAAACTTCTGCCACAGAATGCTTTCTAAAGGCAAGCACATATATTCTATTTTTCACAAGGGTTTTAAAAAAATCGATAGGGAAACATTCATAGCTTTTCCAACTGTTAGTATTCTTACAATGGAATTTAGAAAGTAATTAAAGGCCAAGTTTCTAGACCTGCTTGCGTACTGGTGCATAGATACATAGAAATTTTGGTTGATAAACATCCTAGTTTCATCCCAAACATTATACTATTTGTTATTCTGTTAATTTAATGACTGTTCATAAAATTCCATGAATTATCATTTAAGTAAGTCTGTAATGGTTGTGATTTCTTAGGTGGATGATTTACTATGTTTATGAAAACATAATTGATATAAATGACCTTATTTGATGCTCTTTGCTGACAGTTTATAGATACATTTTTGGTTATTCTGTTGTGACAGATGTGATGCTTTGAAAAATGCTATTTAATTTCTTGTGAGTGAGGAAAGACAGTTCTCTAAATTCATTCACCTATTAAGAGGTGTGACGTAAACACTTTCTTTTTTTTTTTTTATAATGGCCTGGAAAACAAGATCTTTAAAAAACTGACTGAAAGAGTAAACTATTTTTTTCTGGATATTTTGACATGAATTATGGCAGTGGCACTGGGTAGACAGACACCTTAAGCGTTGGCAACTCAAATAGAATAATATTAGCACGTACATTTTCAAAAAACTTAACAAAACAAGTGTTGTTGCTTGGTTTGATAAATTCTATCACTATATCCTAACTGTAAGTTTACAACCCAATGGCACTATGAAACGGATGGAAAATTTTATTGCCACAGAGATCAATAGAGTTGTTGCTAGAATTCTAAAACTATATTTAAAAAGGAAAGTCAGAGTTTTCTTCTCTCTGCACTTAGGGTCACATCTAAAATCACTTTTTTTAAAAAGGTAACTTCCCTATATTTTTCAGGGGGGTATCTTAGTTTGCTTCAGACATGTAATATGATATGTAAGATATGACCAATAGTATGCAAAATAATGTGTAAAAATATTACTGCATTAAAATGGGTATTAACATTTGTATTGATATTTACATTAATTCGATTCATTAATATAGTTATTAATTTTCATTTTCAATGCAGCAATTATTTGACTATTATCTATTTTGGGGCCTTATAATTGATAAAGTATTTCTGCATAAATTGTATGATTTATCTTGATTCTCTATTGCTATTGTTAAAGATGGCTCTGTATGTTCCGCCTAAGAAGGAGGAATCATTCTTCTCATAGTTCTCATAAGGGAATTCTTTTGGAGTGTAGTGGCTATTGTGGTGCTGGAGGATGTTTTATTAATTCACTCACACATTGTGCCAGCATTCATTAAGTGTTGACTATGAACTTACATGTTAGAGGTTGGTTATTAAACTAAAACAAAGAAATTTTAAAAAAAAACATGAAATCTGCCGTCAATGAGTTTATAGTCTAACAAATTCAGTGGTGTGCTTGGAATGGCTTCAGCCATTGCTATAAATAGCTGCAAAGATATGTTACCAGAAATAAATAAAGGAATCACATGAGACAAAGGGAGAGACAGACAGAAAGACAGAGAGAGAGGGAGAGAGAGAAGGAGAGAGGGAGGGAGATAAGGAGGGAGGGAGATAAGGAGGGAGAGAGAGGGAGGGAGATAGGGAGGGAGAGAGGGAGGGAGAGAGAGAGGGAGAGAGAGAGGGAGGAAGATAAGGAGGGAGAGAGGGAGGGAGTCAGAGAGAGAGGGAGGGAGACAGAGAGAGAGAGAGAGGGACAGAGGGAGGGAAGGAAAGGGAGGGAGAGGGAGACAGATGCAGAGACGAGGGTTACTGAAGAGTAGCTCAGCAGGCAGAGAAAACATGATAAAAAGACATGATATAATTGAGCATGAAATACTTTGAGGACCATATACAGTTTATGATAGTCTAGTAATTACAGAGAAAGCTGGAAAAATGACAAAGTCCAAATAATAAATGGCCTTGAGGCCATTTGTAGGAGTGTGAACTTTATTGGGGTACGGTAACCATTTCATAAACCATTAACCCTGTCCCATGCATATGAATAGATTTAGACAAAGAGCTAATATTTTTCATTGTTTTAGCTTTTCCTACCCGAAGTACACTATGTGATTAGCCTGTTCTCAAACTATTTAGTCTTCCCACAGATTCTAGAATAAAGTACACAGTGATACTCCATACTTGCCCCTTAAGTCCCATGGAATGAACAGAACATCTCTCTGGCATACAGAAGTTATTCTGATCACATCTGAGTCTACACTTAGACTATAAACAGCACAAATGTAACTTCCAGAGGTACCACTGTAAACAACTTCTTGTAGAATAGATCTAAAGTCCACTGTCTGAGGGTATTCTAAGAAAGTTGTGAAAGATACGGTGTTTCTAATCTGAGCCTCTCTACACAGACTCATACATGCTGTATGAAAATTAGTTTTTTTATAGTTTGAACCATTTATAGTTTGAACCAAGGCTGACATTGCAGTAACTGAAGAGGCCTTGAACTTTAAAAAAGCTCCGGTGTCAGATACAGAAGATGACTTGTTAGAATTTGCCCTGAGAAATCCCACCTGTAGCCCTAGAAATTGCCAAAAATACTGAATTAGACTCAAAACAAAAACAAAAACAAAACACTGCAGAAAGTTTCCCTAGGAACTGAGGCCATGAATTCACAGGTGCTAAAGCCCGTCTGCACAACACATAGGGAATTAGCGAGACTTCTTAGAAAGAATTGCTATCCTCTTACTTCCTGCTCTCTGCATTTTTTAAAATGGGAAAATCATCATTTAGCCTAATGATCATGAGACTTTTTCACTGGACATTAGAGAATTACGGCAAGATTATATTGGCTTCTAGTTCTATTATGATAATAGTTGTATTTTATTGAAAAATATTCTGAAGATATGAAGTGAAAATTAGTTTTCAAGAATGAAGAAAGTATTTCTAGAAATTGTATACCTTCCTGGCTGATATAAAGATGGTTTACTTAGTTTAAGCTTATAGGTTCAAATGTGAGAGTCCAGACTCTTAATTTTTCTAGTTTGACATAGTATTTTCAACACTGACTATATTCTATATGGCAGAATATTTCCCTGGAAGAAGAAAATCTAGAGGATCTAAATACCTTACTTGGAAAGGAGAAATTCATTTCACTAGACTCTGTTTTCTAATTTCAGCCTCATCCTCTCGATGGACTCTCTTCTTTCTACTACTAAATACCACCTCGGTTTCAGTCTCATGTCATATCCACGAAGCTGTGTTGTTCACATCTTCATTCCTGTTATGGCCAAAATCAATATTAATTATGATACCTATTACTTTGAGGTCTATATATATAGTTTAGGGTAGCCTAATCATTATAGAAAAAGCTGGAAAATGATTTGCCTTGGATTATGATTTCTCTGTCATACTGAACTTGGCCTTTAAAAGTCTCAATCCCAAAGGTTTTTTGTTGTTGTTGTTGTTTTTGTTTTTTTTTTTCTTTTGTGCTGTTGTTTGCTTTTGTTTTTCTGAGACACAGTTCACTCTATTGCCCAGGCCACAGTGCAGTAGTGAAGAACTACTACTACATTGTTTTATACTGTTTTATACTCAGTACCTGTTTTAAGAGAAAAACAAGGAAGTAAAACCAAAGACAGGCAGCCCGGCGCCAGGCCCAAAACTAGGCCTGGGCCTGCCTGGCCTAAACCCAGTAGTTAAAAATCAACTCATAACTTAGAAACCAATGTTATTCATAGATTCCAGACATTGTATAGAAGAACACTGTGAAACTCCCTACCCTGTTCTGTTTCTATCAGTGCATGAAACCACTGTCACATATCCCCTAGATTGCTCAACCAATCACAACCCTTTCATATAAAATCTTTACTGTTGTGAGCCCTTAAAAGGGACAGAAATTGTGCATTCGGGGAGCTCGGATTTTAAGGCAGTAGCTTGCTCATGCTCCCAGCTGAATAAAGTCCTTCCTTCTACAACTCGGTGTCTGAGAGGTTTTGTCTGCGGCTCATCCTGCTACAGCAGAGTAACCGCAGCTCACCTAGCACTCCTGGGCTCAACAGATCATTCCACCTTAGCCGCCCAAGTAACTGGGACTACAGTCACAAACCACAACGTCTGGCTGAGCTTTGTACTTTTTGTAGAGATGAGGGCTTGCCATATCGCCCAGGCTGGACTTCAGCTCTCAGCCTCAAGTGATCTTCCTGCCTCGTCCTCTCGAAGTGCTGCAACTACAGGTGTGAGCCACAGCACCTGGCCCAGAGTTCTTTTTTGAGAATGACTTTAGCATCTGCCATCAGTCCTCACCTTAAATTTTGGACATCATTTGTGTTATACTCTATTTTACTGGATCATCCTTTTTTCTCTCTTTTACTAGCTTCTTTCTTTCTACCTTTCATTGTCTGTCTGTGAGAGAAACGCATATGCTCCTAAAGTTTAGGTCTGTTGTCTTTTTTCCTAGTAAAATTCTCGTTGGTGAAACATTCCCTTGGTTTTACTGAGTCTCTCAACATATTTTGTGGCCGGTTCCCACCTGCGTTTCTTGAGCACCAACAAATATTTTTAAATGTTGGGTATTTCTTCCTAAAAGCCAGAATAAATGTACCTCAGATTGAACTTACTGATTCTCCCAGAAATCTACATTCCTTATCTGTGTGACTTGATTATGTAACGGCATTATAAATTGTTCAATTGAATTGATCAAGCTCAGAATCTTGATGTCATTCTAACTCCCCCATATGTTTCCATACTCCCACCACCACCTATTCATTCATTCACAAATTCTCATTTATTTTCAAGCCTCCCACAGAGGGAGAATTCAAGCCCTTTTTACCTGGAATATTAAAATGACCTCATAATGTGACTTTCCCTACAGAGTTCTCTGGATACATATTCCTGATGCAACAGTCTTATTATTTTTGTGTCCTCTGTACACCTGTAGGGCAAATTACAAACTTCCATGCAATTAATGTAATCCATCAAAGATTTATGTAGGGGCAACCTAGTCAGAATTGTGTTTTGCATAGGTAATTCCAATAAGCAATACAGAGGGAGTATAGTAGGGCTGGAGTAAAGAAGAAAGATATTAGGAAATAGAAAAAGTGGTCAGGTATTCCAAGTAGGCAAGGAAATTTATATGAAATATAAGGGTTTGCACTGATTTTGCTAGCTTCAAGCACTATTAATATATCCATTACTCACTACAGAACAACGTCCAAGAGAGATCAAAGAATGAGTAAATTCTACATGCATAAATTAATTACACACACGCAAAACAAAAAAACGTAATGCAAAGTATGTTTTAGTTGAACACGGCAGTATTACAAAGATTTTAAGTACGAAGTTTGATGCTAAATTTGATTTGGAGCTACTGTTTTATTACTTACTAGCTGTTTGGCCGCAGAAATACCTTGACTTCCCTCGACTTCATTTTATTTTCTCCACTTATATATTAGGTTAATAACAGAACTTCCTTCATCAAATTGATGTGAGGATTAAAGGGGGTGGTGATGCATTAAATATGTTTAGTAGTTGGCCTACAATTTAAATGTTCAATAAATTTTACTATTATCATGTTATTTTAAAATATATATAAGGCTGGGCACAGTGGCTCATGCCCATAATCCCAGCACTTTGAGAGGCTGAGGCGGGAGGATCACCTAAAGTTGAGAGTTCAAGCCCAGGCTGACCAACATGGAGAAACCCCGTCTCTATTAAAAATACAAAAAATTAGCCAGTCATGGTGGCACATGCCTGTAATCTCAGCTACTTGGGAGGCTGAGGCAAGAGAATCGCTTGAACCTGGGAGGCGGAGGTTGCAGTGAGCCGAGATCGCACCATGGCACTCCAGCCTGGGCAATAAGAGTGAAACTCCGTCTCAAATATATATATTTTATATATACACACATATATAATATATACACACATACCTGCTACATATATATATATATATTCACACACATCTATCTATCTCTATATATCTATGTATCAATTATCCATCTAGCTATTCATTACACAAGAAACTTAGCAATGTTTAGCACTTGGTGCGTAATACAGTCAATGCATAATAATTGTTGTTTCTTTGACTCAGGTGAAATTAGTTTGCAAGAACTCTGGGGTACTACATATTCTGTTCTGACTTGTCCCTCAATGAAACATTTTATTGTGGAATAAAATGATCTTAGAATAGTCTCTATCTGCCCCTTTATTTATACTGCCCCTTTGTAGATTTTTTTTTGTATTATATTGGAGTCTTTATACTCAACAAGATCATAAGCTATCCTGAGACAGAGTTGCTATTTTATCATGTTAACCTGACACCATTAAGTGAAATTTAAAATATCTATTGTTCTTCAGTGCTTTGGAATTTCCTGTGCTTGGGAAAGGTCTCCACAAACACTCTGCTAAGGACTAAGGACAATGAATTAGGTAAATGTGCTTGAGCACTGAAGGTCAGAAGATGTATACAGTCCCTGATCCTGGTCGCTTTACAACTTGAATGAAGAACTGACTTCCTGAATCTCTAAAAGCAAAACAAAAGAGCACTATGGTAAAATATACCCTGTGCCAAGCCAGGAAAACGGAACCATTTTGTTGCAGGTCATCTGTTAAATAAAGGCAGAGTTATTCATTATTTTCATAAATAATGAAAGTACCTGTTTGGTTGTACTTTAATAAATAAAATACTTGCAAATTTATAACTTATGTAAAACAAATATGAGTGTGAGGGTAGTCTACAACAGACTTCAACTTTCACTCATTTGTCATAATTTCCTTTTAAAGTATAAAATTAGGCTGGGTATCTTGGCTCATGCCTATAATCCCAGCATTTTGGAAGATTGAGGCAAGAGGATCACTTGAAACCACGAGTTCAAGACCAGCCTGGGCAACATAGCTAGACATCATCTCTACAAAATTTTAAAGTAAAGCATAAAATTATGTATTTTTGATTTTTAAATTATTTCCTTTGAACTTAATCCAATAATCCATACTGTATTTTGCCAAGGGATTACACACTCACAGTTACTGTATCTATTATGACCAAAGTAATTATACTTTTAAAGAAACACTTAAACATTATTTTATTGTGAGTTGTGATTTCCTTAAAAAAAAGAGAGTCATTTGTGTATGGAAGATAAAATTGCAAACGTTAATTTATTTTGTAATAACATCTAATAACTTTACAACTAGTAAATTCATCCATGTCAATGTGACTCATTCATATTAATATTCAAATGATTTAATAAAGTTATTACAGGATAAGCCTCAGAGACTAATCAAATAAAGCTCTGCATATACTGTGGAGTTTGTGATTATTCAAATCATTTTATTAGATATGAAATACTACTAGTAAAATGTGGCTTTAAACTCTAAGGACAATTTTACCTTAGGAGAGTAAGTCAAGAAAAAAGCCAGAGAAGTAATTTTTGAGTTTTATATGAAAATGAAAGGTTAAATTAAAGGGCTTAAATACAAAGCCTACAAAAGTCATATAATCTCTCAAAGAGTTAAGTAGGTTATTTTAATCAACTGCTTCAAGGAAAACTAATGGAATATTCTGGATCTAAATCACTAAATGCCCTGAAAAGCAGTATGTTCAAATTCAGATAGGAACTATCAATTTACCAAGAATTGCATATAAAGGTATTTTTGAAGTAAGATACAGCACAGGGAGATTTGATTCCTGATTCATTTTATGTTTGACTTTCTGGCATGAATTATTTCTAAAAATCCCAACTGTGAAGAAACTGCTATGAGCTTTGGATTTCTGAAGGATGTTTGAGAAGTGTGAGAGTGACAAAGTTTTATATGGCATATTCTTGCTTGTCACTGAAGAGAAATCACTACAGTAGCTGAGGAAATTATCCTCATGATAAACACAGGCTTCAGGAATAAAATATCTTCTGTCAAACATAATCTCATTGATAATCAGTAATAATCATCCCTAGAAAGTCACTCCAGCTTTGTGTTTATGCTTTTAATTTTAACCTTAAAAACCAGTTCACTAACATGACTTTTCCACCTCATTAATTTTTACTACACCCTTGTGAGGGTTAGGTTTATTAATGCTAAACTAAATATTAACACTAACTAAGCTGAACTATGTTTATAGATAAATATTTATTTAGAGAGAATTTAAAATGAAGTTCCTCATGGGTACACATTTAAGCCCTTGAGGCAGGTTAGGGGTGGATGAACCACTGAAGAGCAGCTGCTCAAATCTGTTTGTTGTCCAAATCAAAATTAGAAAAAAAAAAATTAATCAGTGAATAAAGTGAATGGCTTCATGATTAAATTCTAGTTCCGGTTAAAGACATTTTTGGCTTTATGTCAAGCTAATTAAACTTGCCATTGAATTGATGTAGGGATGTTGTAGGGGTTGCAATAAAAAACTTCAAATGAAAAATTTCTATGAAAATTTGTCAAGAGGAGATTTGCTTCTCTGAGGAAGTGTTGGGTGTGCAGGGGAATTAAATCCTGTTAGATTCCTTCACATGTTTTTACTTCTTTCTTTTGCTTTGACCACCAGGGAAATATTTGTCTCACTTTATGGTCTGTACTATCTTGACCTGTACTATCTTGAGCTGTTATAAGGTATATTTTTCCTAGGACTATATTTACTTAATTATGCATGTATTTTGAGCAAGTCAAAAAAAAATCACCTTTGGAAAGAGGTAAACATTAAATATGTTAATAAAATAACACTAGGATACAATCATACATTTGCTGTTTTATATTTGTTAATATATTGGGTGAAAAATGAATAGAAATGAAACTTTAAAAACAATTTAACTTGCTTTATACTTGCTTAATTTTTCCAAATGCTACATATAACTTTATTTTTGCTATATCACCAGGTATTAATAAAACACTCACTTCCTTATCATCATTTTCTGCAAAAGCTAGGACCTATGATGAGATCCGCTTTTGACAATAGCTGCAGTTATCTTTGTCCTGTCTCAAATTAATTTAGAAAAGTTAGCTTTCTAGGTCCTAACTGTAGCTTATTCAATAAATAATGAAATTATGAAGAAAGGTTTTATTAAAAAAAAAATATGTTAGTAAGAAAGAGTGATTACACATCAAAATTACTATAAACCCGAAATTCCAGGATTGGAAAGAAAGTCAATGTCTCCTAAACTCTTAAACTTCTATAAGGAAAATTAAATAAGTGGTTTTAAACTAAATTTGAACAATGAGAAGTAATGCAGGACACTGATTGCATGCTTATTTTCATTACTAATGTTAATTTTTGTTACATAGACGTTAATAAATTGTAAAATGACTAAGGAAGCAAGCATATGAGATTTTTAAAAACATTCCAATTTAATTCAAGTTCAGAAGAACTTCTAAAATCAAATTGGCTAGGTCAAAAAGAAATCCAATACACATTTATACGGGAATAGGAAAAGATTGAGTACTATTAGGGTTAAATTAGAGGTATCATCTGAAAAATGAATTTACATTTTACAACATGAACAACTCATGTGTTGGTTATGAGGATAAAATGAGTTAATGTATTTAAAACAGAGCACTGTCTGCCACAAAAGTAAGCATTCAGTAAATATAAGCTATCAATGTGAGCTTGAGACATTCAAAACCTATTTTTAAAAAATATTTTTTACTATCTGGTTTAGCAATAATGTTATCCTATCTACCACCAGAACTTATTTGATACTATCTAATATGCTCCTGCAGCACCTAGAGTTTAGACTCTATAACATTATAGTCATTGTAAAGCGATCAATCTATGCCTGACAAGGGGTTGGGAGCAGGAAGACAAGCTGTTATTAGTGGAAAGGCAGAATATTTTAAAATATATTTCTGGTTAAGTAAGAGCACTCCTAGCATTAAGGGAGTGCCAGTATACTAATTATGCATACATATATATATGTATATATATGTATATATATTATGTATGCATAATATATATATGTTGAATCTACAAAAAGCCATCTGACTTTAATGATACTAAAAATCAGAAATTTTTCTTTGAAAATATGTAATTTTCATGCAAAAGAGATAACTTCAATGACATATATTTACATTTTATTATATTTAATACTTATCTTTTCATAATAAATATGTATAATAATTGTTAGTATATGGATAATTTGATATTATGTTAGTATATGGATAACTTCTTCAATTAAGTATATACCTATTATATAATACAAATTAGTACATTTTTTATGGCTATAATTAGGGGAGCCCCATTCTATGTTTATTAAACACTGTTCAACAAGTTTTAGAATCACATAATTTCAAGCGATGTTGTCATATTCTAAAAGGCAAAAGTAAAAGCTGAAGATTTAAAAAGTATCATTGATATAACAATAATAATAGTTAATCACAAAAGTGAACTAGTCTGTTAAACAGATCTTGAATTTGAAAAAGGCAATCAAAACTCATTGGGCTGCTAACTCAAAAACAGACTTTGAATCGGGTAACACAGTCCTTTAAGTATGATTTTGGAAGATCATGATAGCACTAGCACAGCATAAAAATAATCTAAAGAGGTATTTTACAACAAATGATAAAATTAATGTGTAAAAGGTAAAAACACATATTCAATTATTATAAACTGAATAACATATGCAAATATGCCTCAAGCATAAGTACAAGGAGGAATTATAACTGTAAGTACTGTATTAGTGAAAAGTTTTGCAATCATTTTGATGATTTACAAATTTAGTCTGATTTTAAAACATTTAATACATTTAAGACTCGTATACTCAATATTTAATAAATGTTTAACAAAATTTGATTAAATATGCTTTAATAATTGTCTCAGTCTATTAAATATATTGATTTTGAAATGTTAGTTGTATAATGAATATTTAAATTTTTAGATAAATAATGCCTGGTAGATATAAAATATTTCAGCTTTAAAATGTGACAGAAGTAATAAACATTCCTCCACAAAAATCCCTTCAGACATTAAACACTCCAACAATAGTGAGTGTATTCTATTAAATATATTTGCCTACAAGCCTGGTCTTCAGAAAACACAATATAAAGGAAAGTTGCCAACAAAGTTTTTTGTTTGTTTGTTGAGACGGAGTCTCGCTTTGTTGCCCAAGTTGGAGTGCAGTGGTGCGATCTCCGCTCATTGCAAGCTCTGCCTCCCGGGTTCAAGCGATTCTCTTGCCTCAGCCTGCCTAGTAGCTGGGGCTACAGGCACGTGCCACCAGGCCCGGCTAATTTTTTGTGTTTTTAGTACAGGTGGGTTTCACCGTGTTACCCAGGATGGTCTTGATCTCCTGAACTCGTGATCCGCCCACCTCAGCCTCCCAAAATGCTGGGATTACAGGCGTGAGCCACCGCGCAAGGCCTGCCGACCAAGTTTTTAAGTTTCACATTGCCTTTGTCTTCTTACACCTCATTTCAGAAACCCCTTTTCTTTTTTCTCCCCAACTTCCTACCTCATTTTCACTCCCTAATCTCTGAACGATTCTCAGTCCCTGAATCCTACAGCACCCAAACTCCCATCCAGGTATACTAGTAAGGTTAATCAAATCATCTTTTCTCCCTACTGCCCATATTTGCATTTATTTTCAAAGACAAACTGGAAAAATAGATGGAGCTACATCTAAAGGACTTGTTTCAATATCATAAGAATAAGCATAATGACATCTAGGTGGGGAAATAACTTTGAGGCAGAATTGGTCTTCCCTGTGTAACTATCTGCTTTAACCAGGTACCTTGTGGGTTTTTATGCATATCTAGCCAATGATCTGAGTTTGCTAGAAAGTGGAGAGGGGTAGAGTCATAAGGTGCTACCACTAAATACATATGTAAGCCCGTAATGTTTAAGTTAAAAATAGGTAGATACTGCTCTGCATCAAGTTGAAGACAGCTTCTTGCTAAATAGGTAAGATACTTAGGATAACTAGTACTTCCCAAGCCTGGTCATTGAACTGTAAATGCTGGTGTCAAAGTCCTCATTTCAGGTGATTGTATATGACAACTGTGTTGGGTCTTTCCAGAAAACCTAGGACAGTCATATGGGTATGTAAAATAAATAGCTTTCTGCTGTAAACACATGCAGAAAAAGCTGGCATAATTTGCTTCCACAAAGGGAAAAATAATTGACATACAGGCTATACCTAACTGGTATACCTTGTATCACATACTGTAGACCAAAGTGTAAGGTATAAGCCATTAATATTTGTGAAGCATATTTTCTGGATATGCTGCATCTATCTTGAAAAGACTATTGAATAAAGGAGCTATTATGAGGGTTATTTAGTTTATTAGGTTAATTGTTAATTGTGCATAATATAAACTGTTAGGTTCTGTGATACACCACATAATATTTTCCGAAATAAAAAAGAATTTATTTTGGCTGCTATCTTGGTATCTTTGGCCTATGTAAATATACCTATCTGAATTCCTTAGGTAAATCTACTTTAAAAGATGATATTTACATTTTTCTAGGACCTATCTTGGTGCTCCTCAAACTGTATTTATTATCAATTCTTTATTCTTTCCTTTTCTATTTCATACTTCCTTAATAGGGTGTCTGAATTCTGGGTTAATTAGAAATGATACCTGAGAAAGATTATATAGAGAAAGATCAATTATTACATTCTTCCAGGTGTAATTTTAATTTAAAAATCATTTCATGATCTCTTTTGTAGCCAATACAATTACAGTTTAATTATTAATATAAAGATTCCTGGTCTTTCTCAGTATTTTTTAGAGATTCTATCTTCAAGAATTTAATTTCAAGTAGGATTACTTATTAAGGAATAATAAAATATTTTGCCTATTAGCCTATTTTTAGTTTATTGTAAGCTCTCATTGTAAGTAAAATAATTTCAAGAGTTTTTAAGAATAAATATATTCAGTTAATTATATATACACACATTTTCTTTTCTTTCTTTCTTTCTTTTTTTTGGAGACCGAGTCTTGCTGTGTCGCCCAGGCAGGAGTGTGGTGGTGCAATCTCGGCTCACTGCAACCTCCACCTCCCAGGTTCAAGCACTTCTCCTGCCTCAGCCTCCAAAAGTAGCTGGGACTACAGGTGCCCACTACCACGCCCGGCTAATTTTCAGTTAATCAGGTATATTATCTACTTTAGAAATGCTTATATTCCCGTGTGTGTGTGTGTGTGTGTGTGTGTGTGCATGTGTGTATCCGTCTTTGTATAGCCAGATACGGTATCTTTTTTGCAATACAAAAATTGGGACATCTGGAAGACATAGTCAAAATCTAAAGTATTAGCATTTCAGAGGTATTTTTTGTTACCTGAATATAAGCAGAATTTTTAGAATGTGCTATCTTATATTCTTAGAAATCCATAGCAAATGGTGACTATAGTATATAGGACAACAGTAGATATTTTAAAAAAGAGATGGAGAGAATCAGATTTCAAAAGATATTTGAATTATAAATTTTTTTCACAAAGAAAGCTTAATTTGAACTCAAAGACTTAAAAATAATACATAATAAGTGGTGTGTTTCAAAATACATTGTTATGACTTCTAGAACTTTAATGAAAAGGACTTTGACCCCTCAGTCTAGTATATCAGGTTTATTTTGAAGACATCAAATCTTTCAGAAAATTTCAAAATACCTCAAGAAGAAATGAACTGTTGGCATAATTCGAATTCTTTCCATGTCTTACCATGGCTTTACCACATTTAAAACTTTGAGATCTTAAGCTTTTCTTTCCTGACCTAAAGTTTAAAAATCCATACTGTATATACACACATATGTATAGAAAAATAATATATTTTACTCACAGGCAAACTGAAGTGTAGCTTCTCTACTAAGAATACTCCCCAAAGTGTTGGTTGCTAGACACTGATAATGACCAGAATCCTTTGCTTCACTTGGATTGCTTATAATGAAGGTGCCATCTATCAAACTGTAGCGATAATCACTTTCCACATCTATTTCTGTTCCATTTCGAAGCCATCTTAGGAAAAATCAGGAGACAAATATGTATAATCCTCTCTGGGAGTGTCAGAATATCACTGATGGAAAGTTTTTAAGGCTTAAGAAAAATGATTAACAGTGAATTCCTACCTGTAACTGGGAACTGGATTGCCACGAACTTCACAATTCAGTGCTACCTTCTTTTCATCAGAATCAGTTGGAAAAATAATATCATCTGGTTCTTGCACAAAAACTGGCCCATAGTCCACACTTTCTGTAAAGACAAAACAGACACATTTTAAACTTCCTTAAACTAGCAAGATATTTTGTGTTTTTTTCTTTTCCATCTTATCTATATTCAAAATTCTTGCTCTTTTCTTGTAATCAACAGCTAAATTCCCAAAAGAAGGAATAGCTAGAAAATGGAATTGTTTTATTAAATTATAAAGATCCAAATATAATTTTTAATCAAGTAAAAATGCTGTTAAAGATATAATACATAAAAGCAAACATCCCAGACATTTATATTTTAAATATATTTATCTGTTTTCATTTTTCAAAATCAGACTAAAGGATAATAATACTAAGCATAAACATTATCTTAAAAAACCTGATAGTTTGTAAAACTCTTAGAATGCCAAAAATAATACACACGCAAAAGTAATACATTAATATTGTATCACTACTTAAGAGCTACAGGTATGAAAATGTTGGTCCTTTTGCAATTTTTTTATATTCTTCATTAATTCACTACATAGTGCTAACAATTCTGGAGTGTAAAATAATGATGTAACGTGAACAAAGGTATTTTCATGGTATAAATAAGACATGCTTTCAAAAAAGACAACTTAATTAAAAAGGCAAAACTTTATACAACTAAATAGTCAATAAGATCAAAAGACAAAAGTCATAAAAGGAGGTAGAGGCCAGTGGGAAGAGCACATAAATTTATTGCCTACTATATACCAGGTACTCGATTCTATTTTAGTTAGCTAATACTCAGAGATATTCTGTGTGTGTTAAAAGTAATTTGAAGCTAATGAAAATTTCATGAAGAAAGTGAGACTAAAAATGGACTTCAAATGTCAACTTGGACTTGAGTTTTAGACTAAGTCAGCTGGAGAAATGATTAGTAAATGTACAGAGGAGAATACAAGTAAGTTATTTTAGCCCACAGTTATGTAAGCATTCAGAGCATTATGTGCATATCTAAGATCTATAGCACCCTGAATTGTGAATTTGTGAAGAAGTAAAGCTTTTCTTGGCTTAATTTTCAGTGAACATGAATTTGATCACATAATATCCCTAGATCAGGTTTCTCAGTATCTGCACCACTGACGTTTTGGGACAGATCTTTCTCTTGAGTGGGGGCTGTCTTGTACATTGTATAATGGTTAGCAGCGTCCCTGGCCTCTACCCACTAGATTCCAGTAGCATCTCTCTCCAACATATAATAATAAAAAATGTATCCAGACATTGTTATATGTGTTCCAGGAACAAAATGACCCTTGTTAAAAACTACTGCTATAGATAAAGATAGAGAAATGATTTCAGGAAAGACGTATTTCCCATATCTGTATTAAACAGAAGTTTATATCTTCTGCAGATAATCACAAGAAAATATTAAGAAAAAAAGTATAAAAATAAATGTTCCAGGAAATTTGGGCTAAATAAATTTCTGGGAAAAGATGTACACCTCATATTTAGAAGAACAAGTTCAGAGTAAAATGACTTGCTTTCTTTAAATATATTATATGATATTTTGTTTTGGCGAAGTAAAACAGGAGTTTTCATAGTATTTTAAACCAAATAAAAACTGAGCACTCACTATGAGCATGTACGGGCAAATATTTTGAATCCTACATAACCTAGATATAGGGTTTATTTTTGTTTGCTTTTCAGAGTCTCACTCCCACTCTGTCTGGAGTGCAGTGGTACGATCTTGGCTCACTGCAACCTCTGCCTCCTAGGTTCAAACGATTCTCCTGCCACTGCCTCCCGAGTAGCTGCAATTCCAGCTACCATGCCTAGATAATTTTTGTATTTTTAGTAGAGACAGGTTTTTGCCATGTTGGCCAGGCTGGTCTCGTACTCCTAACCTCAAGTGATCCGCCCGCCTAGGCCTCCCAAAGTGCTGGGGTTGCAGGAGTGAACCACCTCAAGTGGTCTAGCTGCAGGTTTTTTAAGCTACAGCAAAATATTACACCCAAATAACCAAAATGTGTTTCACAGTACCCAATTATATTGCTGTCAATTAAAACTTTAATTCAACAAGGAAAAGGAAAATAAATGATTTAATAAATAACTAGAGAAAAATATTGTCAAAATTTTGTATTTGTTGTAGCATTATGAGTTTATAAAAACTTGGAAAAATTTTATAAATTTTTATGTCAAAATTTGTATAAATGAAATTTTAAGAATTAACATGCACAATTACATTGTGAATAACCGTTTCTGATCTTTACACATTAAAACTATGACTTAAACATTAAAAATACGTATGATGCATAAAATTCACATATAATAAGTATGTGTTATATTTTCATATAATAGACAATTCTTGAGCTTTAGATTTGGACACAGGTAGGTTCAAATTCCAGTACTAGTATTTTTTAGTCATGAACCAAACATCTTTGATTATCTGCTACTCATGCATTATTTGTGGATAATAATGCCTACTTTACAATATTAGTATGAATATCAGTTGGCATTAACATTGGCAAATACCTTGTATATTGCAAGCACTGAATAAATTGTTATCAATAATAACTAATATTTACTTTTAGTGTAATTACTATAAGCCAGACATTATGCTGAATACTTTTCATGCATAATACCACGAAACACTCACAATCACCATTGGCAATAATTAGTCCTTTTATCTTAGAGATGACAAAACTGAGACAGAAAACAATTAGCTAAATCTACACAGGAAATAGACGGGTGTGGTGGCTTACATCTGTACTTTCACCAATTTGGGAGGCTGAGGTGGGGGGATCAGCTGAGGTCAGTAGTTTGAGACCAGCCTGGCCAACACGGTGAAATCCTGTCTCTACCAAAAATACAAAATTAGCTATATATGTATGTGTGTGTGTGTGTATGTATAGAATTGTTTCAATTTGGAAATAATCTGTTTATTCTCTGTTACAAAGAATGATGAACTTCTCAAGTATACTTCTTAAATTTTCTCAATTTTGTTTGATAATCATATTTTACAAAATTTCTTACTAATAGTTCTTATTATGAGATTAGATACTTAGTACCTTCCCATGATTTTTCCATTTCTAAGTTCCTTATTTTTTATCAAATAGAAGCACTTGTATGCCGTATTCCTTTTTGCATAGTTAAGAATATATCTATTTTGTCTTCATCATTAAGAGACAACTTGGTAGGTATCAAATTACATGTTCACTACTAATTTCACTAATGATTTTGTGTGTATTTTTCTACCCTCTGGTAACATTGGACATTACTATGGTGAAGTAGTCTGACTCTGGTCTGACTTTCATCATTTTTAAGTGACCGGATTTTATACATGGACACCCACAGGACTCTTTACCCACCCTTGAATGTCAATAATTTTGGTGGATATGTCTTTTTTTTTTCTGTGACTCAGATGGCCTTTTTAACTTTCAGTCTTAGGACTTTTTCAGGAAAATTTATTTCTCATTTGCTCTTTTCTCCTCATACCAATTAGGCATACGTTTTTCTTTAAAAAAAAAAAAAAAGTTTTCTCCATAAACTGTGTAATGACTTCTGTATCTTCTTTTTTATTTGACTTTGTTGAGTTTGGTTGCTATATTACTATCTAATTAGGTGCAACTATATTACTACTAATAAGAGTTTCAACTCTTCAATCGTTTTCTCTTCCATTTGTTTCCTGAGCTCCAATACTTACATATCATTTCTTCTGTTATCTTGTATCTACTTTGGTTTCATGTATTGCTTCTTTAAACTGTTGTTAGTAATGTGATTATCTGTAACATCTGAATGCACAGATGTTATGAATCTGTATTAACCCAATTTCCTTTTTAGAACAACTGTGTGGTTCACAGGGAGAAACCTCAGGTTAGGAGTCTAACTATAATCTGACGATTTCTGAATCTCTTGCCTCCTTCCCTCTGCCTCAGCTTCAAGGTCCTCCCAAACAAAAACTTAGATTGAAAAAAAGAAATATTTAAGGCTTGTCAGAGTAGTTCTTATTTTAATGCCTCCTTCCAAATGTTCTGAAGTATCCTGAGTCATTTGTCAACTTTTACACAGACTTCTTCAACCGATTAGTTTACATTTATTAATGAACAATTGAGTACACATTTCTTTTAAGGGCTGGACGACTTACCATTAGGCAAACTGGTATTTGTCCTGAAGTCTGAGGACAAAGGCAATTGTTGGATATTTCTTTCCTCATTATTTTCAAGTCTTTTTTCCTTGTTTCAATGAAAGTAACCTTTTCTTGACTCCTTTTCAATCTTTTAATTGTATTTCAAAACAATGATATAAAGTAAACATGACTTTTCTACCATCTTTAGACCGATTAACTTGTGAAAAATTTTCCCAAAGCTACTTGGGGTAGTTTAAAAAATATGTCTACAATTTCTTTGATAATCCTCCCTTCAAGGAGTTGAGCTTATCATTTCTTTCCCCGTGTCAGCTTGACTTAATGACTTATTTCTAACTAAAAGCAAAAGGTATACTATATTACTTCTAATACTAAGTAATGCAATTCCTTCTGGGGTACACTCTCTCTCATGGGTCACTCCCTCAAGAAGAAGACAGTTGCATATCCAAAGGATACTTTTCCAGGCTGTGGAGAGGCCAACATATAAGGAACTGAAATATCTGGCTTCGCCAAAAGGTAGCAAGAAACTGAGGCCTACCAACAATCACACAGGTGAATTTTTAAGTGAATTCTCCCTTTGTGGAGTTTTCAAATGAGAATGGAGCTATAATTGATAGCTTGACTGCAACCTCCTGAAAGACCTTGAGCCTGAACCTCCCAGCGAAGCTACTCAGATTTCAGACTTGAAGAGAAAATGCTTGACTGTTGTTTTAAGTTGCTAAGTTTTAAGGATTTTTTAAATATAGGAATAGGTAACTAATAAACCATTTTCGTCTCCCTATATTAATTGCAAGAAAATTATTTTAAAAATAAAAAATAAAAAAACAAAAAATAAGAGATAAAAGTATCATTTACAAAGAGTGATACTGGAGAAAATAAAAATACCTGATAGATGTTTGATTTTTATGCTATCATTCAGCCATAAGCTTTCAGAACTGGAAGAAGAATGATTCATTTCAGGCATCATTTCTAAAAATCTCTGTGGGATCTATATCCAGTCCTAGCTTGGTTACATCCAGTAATATGTGAGTTCATAACAGATTATTGTCTGAAAATGAAGTTCATCTTAAAATTAAAACCGTAAATTTGTGTCCTAGATGAGGACAGTTTTTTACCCAAGTCTACTCCATAATAGATGTACTGTACTCAGGATTTTCTGGTAATTACATTTACCTGCATGTCAATATAACTAATTCATAGAAATTGTCATATTTTCTATATTTTATAAACTTCATATTCTAAAATTAAATGATATGAATATAATATTTTAATTTTAAAATATGAAGTTTCTACTAAGAACACCTTAAGTTCCACTAATAAAATATTATGAAAAATGAGAAATTAACTAAAATGAAGATTTTGTTTTTACTTTTAGCTTTTACTAAAACAAATCTGTTTCTATATAACCCACAGAACTGACCTTAAATAATTTTAACCATAATCAATCAATAAAGAAGTATTTCCTAAGCGCCTACTTTAAACGTGATGTTAAAATTATCAGAGTGTAATTTTAATGTCATCATTATCACATGTTATGTTTGATAGGTTTTTTAAACTCATGTGTGACAAGTACTGGTTAAATGCTCCCTAATCCCATTTCCTTTTCCTAGGAACACTGGGACACTTTACTGGCCTTTTTTAGGTTTGACACGGGGCCATGTCAGTTAATTCTAGACTGACATGTTGTATGTACAATCCAGGGCTGGCTACAAAAAAAATCATGCACAACCCTTTATCCTCTCTTATTTGTCAATTCTCTAAAGATAAAGGAGCAGAAGATGCCAATAAGGCTTTAGTAGATATCAAAGATATTAGATCAACTGAATGTGGTTCCAAAACTTTCCATATGGAGAGCACCTCATTCAACAACTAAGCAGAATGTGATGTGAATACAAAAGAAACACGTTATTGTGTTAAAAAGTAATTTGTTATAGTTTCCAGAGTTTCTTATGTTGACTAATATTATATTAAAATAAAATCATTTTTAACTATTAAAGAAGATGAAATTTCATCAGGAAACAAAGTTCATTCAACTGTATATCATCATCATGTCAGAGGCATTTGAAACAAAGCAACTGCATCGTGAATAGGGGCTGGGAAAAATGAGGCTGAGACCTACGGAGCTGCATTCTCACATGGTTAAGGCATTCTCAGTCACAAATAAGACAGGAGGTAAGCACAAAACACGGGTCATAAAGACCTTGTTGATAAAACAGGCTAAAGTAAAGCAGCCAGCCAAAATCCACCAAAACAAAACAGCCACAAGAGTAATCTCTGGTCGTCCTCACTGCTACACTCCCACCAGTACCATGACAGTTTACAAATGCCATGGCAAAGTCAGGAACTTACCTTATATGGTCTAAAAGGGGGAGGTATGAACAAACCACCCCTTGCTTAGCATATAATCAAGGGATAACCATAAAAATGGGTAACGAGCAGCCCTTGGGGCTGTCTATGGAGTAGCCATTATTTTATTTCTTTACTTTCTTAATACACTTGATTTCACTTTACGGACTTGCCCTGAATTATTTCTTGCATAAGATCCAAGAACCCTCTCTTGGGGTCTGTATCTGGACCTCTTTCCTGTAACAATTAGATTACAGTCTTGCTGATAACCATCTTCTCTAGTTCAGACCACTTGATGGCTTACTACTTAGCTAGCATATATTTCCAGGCCTAGGGCCTATGACAGGAGGTATTTAACCAGTCAACCATATATTTAGCTTGACCAGTTATAATGCTCCAGTTTTTTAAATTCGCTTTCTACTTAATTCTTGAGCTCCAAGCCTTCTTCATATGGCCATATTCTGAAAATGGGTTTTCATCCTTATGTTTCCATTCCTAAATCCTATTGTTAACCCTTCTAGAAGGCCCAGTGCTATTATGGACACATTTACGTTGTATGGGTGCTGCTGTGGCTCTTGTTTTGGATTTTTAAGTGACTGACATTCACCATAGACTCATGTAATTAAGAGTCTGACATTATGTCAGCTCTTTGACCACTGACAACTTTCCAGCCACATTATTTGCCTTTTCCTTGTTGCCTCACCTCTGGGCAGGGTCAGAAGCTGGGCACCTCCTGCCTTGACTCCAGGGGAGAAGTTTACACCACACAAACCCTGGCCCACATAGGAACCCTTATCCCAACCCTACCTCACAACCACAATTAAAAACCCAAGCCACTCATTACTTTCTTCACTCAGGCTGTTTTCATACCAATGTGTCTTCTCAGAATGCCTCCTGTTACAAAGAATCAATCTCTTCATACCCTTTTTGAACACATGTGTCATCATCAATTTCTGCTTCTGAACCAATTTTAGGTAGTGACAGTACTGATCTTACTCACCACAGGGCAACCACATACAGCAAAGTAGGACTCAATAAGCTGGGTAAAGGACAGAGTCTCCTTGGAGGGGAACATAAAATTTTTGAAAGGAGTTTGCATCATGGAAGCAATAGGTCTTCAAACAGTTAACTGAAAAATGGAAGGTAGACATACAAGAAGGGAAACTCCTGAATTATTCTGGATCGCTCTCTTGCAGCTTTATACCAGGAAAACAAGGTATCAATTAAATGACTAGGGCAAAATGATCTTGACTATGGAGGCAAGCCAAGAGCTAGCTGTGTAGACAGTCATCTGGAGTAGCATAAATCAAAGATGTTTAAACTAAACTTGTAAATTATAAAATCATATATATGTAGTCCTGTTCCTCCCTTACTCTTTTGTTGTCTCCCAGCCTTAGTAGTAACCCCATCTATCCTAGTCTCACCAAGTTGAGAAAAACAATATGAAATAGAGAAAAAGTACCTTACATCCATCTAGCAGTTTCTCAAAGTTTTCAAATTATAACTATTTTATACTCTCACTTTGTGATTGTCAGATAAAATTAATGAATATTCTAACTACCTGCAAGTAATTGTTTTAAAAATGATTTCAAAAGGACAAATAAAGGTATACTTGTTTACTATAAAATTGTGGTTTGATTTTTTCGTTTCTTGAAGCAAGGTCTTGCTCGGTCATCCAGGCTGGATGGAGTGCAGTGGCACAATCATGGCTCACTGCAGCCTCGACCTCCTAGGCCAAACCAATCTTTCTACCTTAGCCCCCCAAAGTGCTGCAATTACAGGCATGAGCCACTGTGCCCAGCCTAAAATAATATTTAATATGTACATTTTCAGAATTATAATAGACAACATAAAGAAGCAATCAAGAGTTTTTGTTCACAAAATCTCCATGAATGCAGCATCTACAAATGGAAACTAATCCAGGTGTCTAGAATTAGTGACTCAAAGTGCACTGGTGTTAGGTAGTATGTTTTCTAAATGGACAGAAACCTCTGGTTAAGTTCTGAACAAAACTAAGCATAATCTTGTAATTCATATAGTGTTTGCATTGAAATATCCACTGTATTTAAAAATACCACACAAGTAATATAATATCAAGCCAGATTATTTTGCCAGATAATTATAAAGAGAATTTTCACTCACAAAAATGCCTGCCAGGACACTTAAGAATTCTGTGCTTTGCAATCATAGGACATTTAGAATTCCTGGTCTCTACTCTCTAAATGAAAGTAACATCCTTGAATAGCTGAGACTATCCTCACAAATGTCTGAAACACACTGAAAAAGGAGGTGACACAGCAACTGAGAATCACTGACCTAGAGCAAGAAACAGGAGACGATGGCTGCCTAAAGTTAGCCTGCTGTTGGCAGTAGTCTTCTCTGAGAGGATCTTGAATAGGAAGATCCAGTTCTACTATAAGTTATGCCTCTGGAAGTCCCATCTCCCTATCTCCAAGTGAAGTTTCTAGGAACAGTAGTACAGATGCTCTTCAGCTTTTAATAAGATTGCACCTCAATAAACCTATCATAAATTGAAAATATTATAATTCAAAAATGCATTTAATTCAACTAATATACTGAACATCAGAGTTTATCCCAGCTTACCTTAAAGTTGTTCAGAACCCTCACATTAGTCTCCAGTTAAGCAAAGTCAGCTAACACAAAGATTATTTTATAATACAGTTTTATCATCTCATGTAATTTACTGAAAACTCTTCAGAAAGTAAGAAACAGAGTGGTTGTATGGGTTCTCAGAGTATGGTTTCTACTGAATGCATATCACTTTCACACCATCATAAAGTTAAAAAATTGTAAATCAAACTACCTTCAATTAGGGATTGTCTGTATATTATCTTCTTACGGAGACAACAGTTTCCTTTATAGAGTCCTGTCCTAGGATCAAGTTAGTGTCTGGCTCTCTCTAACTCCTTCCGAAACTTCTGCCACTTACTGATAGGCTACCCAGATACTAACTTTAAAACTTCCTTCCTTCCAAGACATTTTAAGTATCATCCATCTGAGACTCCCGCAGCCAGGTTCTCTCAGAAAGGCTTGCGTTTTGGTTTTGGATCACTGTTTCGATTGTTTTCTTGAATCATGACTCAACGTTATCATGTCTCCCTCAATTCTAAATCTGCCTTTCAGGCTTAAATCCTCTTTTTAAACATCAACTTCTGTGCTAATTTTTCTAAGGGATTGCATCTAATGCCAGGCTCCAACCGTTCTGCCTGCTGGTTAGCTGTAATTTATGACTGTGATTAGCTTATTCATATAATGTAATGTAAGTGTATCAGTAATATCATACAAAGGACATAGCAGCCTATCATGCCCAATAAAATGTTAAGAAATGCCCTTTTAATGACCATTATTTTATGTGATGATTTGAAGAAATTTTGAAGTGTTAACCAGAAATTGTATTTTATGATGCCATAAATAGTTACAAGGTGAGAAAAACTTTTCGCACCATGTATCTTAGATTAATTCTTAAAGAAATTGTCCAGATCTTCCTTTAACTTTCAGTTGTCTTTCAACATTGAAATGAAGTTTATGAAACTTAAACAAGTATAAACTATAAAACTTTCAAGGATTTGTAAGAATTGAAGAGCATTATTTATTAACAAGCATAGTGATGAATGTTTCATGGGTAGTGTAGCATTTCATTGTACACACAACATAAATAAAGTGCAAGTCTAATAGGTTTTTGTCACTTTCGTACAGATATAAAAGACAGGTCAGAGGATACAGTAAATGTTATCACTTATGGAAACAGTCAAAGCGCACCAACTCCATGTGTTAGGGTGATGCCAATGTAACTGCAGTTTTTGCCTTGCTGGGGTTTGCCACTAGATATTGGAATGCATTGTTAAATGTGGTTATGTTATATATCATTTTAAAGGGCATTTCTTGCTTTTTTGCTAATGACTCGTTACTTGATTTTTTTTTTAAACTATGGAAATGATGTTAGACCAAAAGCAAATTCAAGCAGTTTTCTTATTCGAGTTCAAAATGGGTCATAAAGCAGCGGCGACAACTCACAACATCAGCAACACATTTTGCACAGTAACTGCCAACGAATGCACAGCGCAGCGGTGGTTCAAGAAGTTTTGCAAAGGAGACGAGAAACTTGAAGATGAGGAACTTAGTGGCTGGCCATTGGAAGTTGACAACGACCAAATGAGAGCAATCATGAAAGCTGATCCTCTTCCAACTACATGAGAAGTTGCTGAACTCAGTGTCAACCATTCTACAGTTATTTAGCATTTGAAGCAAATTGGAAAGGTAAAACACCTCAGTAGGTAGGTACCTCAAGAGCTGAGCGCCCGCCCCCCCGCCAAAAAGTCATCATTTTGAAGTGTCATATTCTCTTATCCTATGCGACAACAATCAACCATTTCTCTATCAGATTGTGATGTGCAACGAAAACTGGATTTTATACAACAACTGATGATGACCACCTCAGTGGTTGGATGGAGATGAAGCTGCAAAGCACTTTCTTAAGTCAAATTTGCACCAAAAAAAAAAAAAAAAAGGCATGGTCACTGGTGGTCTGCTGCTGGCTAGATCCATTATAGCTTTCTGAATCTGGGTGAAACCATTACATCTGAAAAGTATGCTCACCAAATTGATGAGCTGCACCAAAAACTGCAACGCCAACAGCCAGCATTGGTCAACAGAAAGGGCCCAATTCTTCTCCACCACAATGCCCGGCTGCATGTCACACAACCAATACTTCAAAATTTGAACGAATTGAGCTATGAAATTTTGCCTCATTCACTATATTCACCTGACCTCTAGCCAACCAACTACCACTTCTTCAAGCACATCAATAATTTTTGTAGGAAAAACGCTTGCACAACCAGCAGGATGCAGAAAATGCTTTCCAAGAGTTTGTCGAATCCTGAAGCACGGATTATTATGCTACAGGAATAAACAAATTTATTTTTCATTGGCAAAAATGTGTTGATTGTAATGTTTCCTATTTTGATTAATAAAGATGTATCGGAGCCTAGTTATGATTTAAAATTCATGGTCCAAAACCTCAATTACATTTGCACCAACCTAAGATTCACAGGATGCCAAACCAATAGGCCATCTTGTTGAAGGTGGATATTATTCTTTTCTCCTTTCCAATTATAATCCAAAATACACTATTGTGTTCAAAAATATTTAGTAAATATCCTATCATGGTGTAGAAATTCAGCCTAAATTCAGATTTCAGGACAAATGAAGCAGTTCTTAAATAGATGCCTTCTTATTTAAAAATATTTGTAAAGCTCCCAGTAACCATGCACCACTCTAAGTGCTGAAAGAGAATAAAGAGACTATGAAATGGTATCTGCTCACATCACATATACTTAAATTGGTGAAAAAGCAGGTAAATATAAAATAATAAATGGCTCTAAAATTAAGACTACAATAAGAGAATAAAATCAAAGTTTTGATGAATGGTCGTAAGACTGTAAAGTTATTATTAGAATGGTCTCAATTTTTAAATTGGGGAAACTGGCATGATGTATTTTACTTAGAAGAGTGTCATCCAAATAAAATACACTTTCCCCTTCTGAGAGAGAATTCTCATTTTCATAAAAGATCATTTACATTTTGCGCTTGTCTCTAAAACAATTCATCAACAAAAAGTATTTTGAGGAAACAACAGAAAATTGTCACCAAAGGGGTTGCTTTGAGTCAGGATGCCACTGCCCATGTGCCAGGTCAAATTTGGTAATAAATCATGTTAATGATAAAATTTAGCCAAAAGTACTGACAACATAAGGCAACAAATTTGAAGATGCAGGAATCTTCCAATTGTCAGAAGACAGTGCTACACATTTTCAAAGCATGTGTAGACACAGAGGGTTTATAAACTGAAGATTGTGTTTACCATTGAGGGAATTAAAGAGAACAAAATTATGTGCTTAGCTTCAGTAGAAAAAAATCTGCTTCCTCTAAGGACCACCACTTCTCCACCAAAAACAGCATTGCGGTCTCTGAATCTCAAGAACATGCTCCTCGCCTCCCCCACCAAAAAATGTCTGAGCTATCTAGTTTGAATCACTCCTAATCCAGACTGTCTCTATCCAAAGATAAAATATCTTAACCTAACCATCTCATCACAAATAGAAGAATGAAATGTACCCAACACTTAATTAAGTTGACTCCTACTAAAATCACAACAATAAAAACAGATGAAGTCAAGTACCAGTTTATATTTACAGGGGGAGGAACAGGTATAGTGTCAGTTCTGGTTAATAATCTCTGCCTATGGTCCCCTGAAATATATCCTGCATGTGTCTGAGATGTTAACTCATAAGGGCTTTCAATTAACCTACACTACCTTGAAATTTTTTTAATTTAAACCTTGGTCAATTTTTTAAATCACTTAAATGTCACTCTGTACTCAAATAACTACTTCAGAATAATTATTAACAACTCAGCTGTTCCTTTTTAAACCACATTATACCTCTTAGGTCTATGAAACATTTGCACTGACACAATTTCAAGGGATCAAAGCTGTTATCCAAAATAACAATATCAGGTTGAAAACAGAGTAGATACTGAGGGCTTTTCTGGTTGCTCAATGCCAGTGAGCAGTACTCACCTTTCCAGATACTGTTCCATTTCTCTTCTTTCTTTTATGAGACTAGCTCAGAAGTTTTTATTCATTGACTATATCCATCTCCTCACCTCAATCAAGTATCAATGACTGACTACTGTGCCTTTCTTGATTATTTTCTATTATAAAGCCTGGGGATGACCAAGGTATAACATTTGAATTCTCTTTGCCTAATATGGGCCAGTGCACAATATTCACAACCATATTTTCATTGTCATGCAACAAAATAATTCTGAATGCAGCCTTTTTCTGTATTCCCTAAATGTGGTTATATGTATAGCAAATTATCAGATTAACCTCTATGCAAATTTTTTAAGTACATTAGAATATGCATTTTCACCATTTCAGATTACTAAAAATTTTTATGCTTCTTTAATTGTATCACCAGGGAATATCTGTTAAAACACAGAGCTAATTAAAATATAACCAAAAGCTTCCTCATTTTCTTTTCTTTTTTTTTTTGTAAATCACACTTTTCAAATATCACAACACAATCACTAAATTTGCTCTAAATGGCATACCTTTGGTTGCTAAAATGATCTAACTACTATGATAAATAACAAAGTAGAATCAGACACGATGTTTTCTAATTCTCACTGGAAATAGAATATAGCAAGTACACATACATTCCATGAATATGCGAATATTTGAAACAACAGCTCACATTTAGATGGGATTTGTCATTGTTTAAGTGAACTACTATAATAAAATTTAATATCTGTGACTAAAATACATCATCAACATGACCACTGAAGATAAAGATACATGATTTTAATAATGTAAATTCCCTTGAGGGTAGTAAAATAATATATGCAAAGTTCTTTTAGTTTTCCATATATCTTACTTAAATTTAGATAAATGATTCCATGATTATGCATGTGTAAACAAAAACTATTTCATATTCACTGATACTTAACTTTCTATTTAATAAAATACCACAGGGTATCAACTATGATTTCAAAGTGTTTCCCCCTTAAAATTTATGTTCAGTTAATTGATATTGTAACAGTATTAAGACGTGGGATCTTTAAGACGTGATTAGGCCATTACTGTTGCAATTGCATTATCCATTCTTGCTCTCACTCTCTCTGCCCTTCCACCTTCACCATGTCATGACGCAGCAAGAATGTCCCCACCAGATTCCAGCACTTTGTACTGGACTTTCCCACCTCCAGAATTGTGAGCCAACACATTTCTCCTCATTTTAAATTACCCAGTCTGTGGTATACTGTAACAGTATCACAAAATGGACTAAGACAGAATGCTATCATTAGTTTACAAAGAAGCAGCAGTCATTATATAAAGGTTCATAAAGTTTTTTTTTTTTTTTCACAAATTACTCTTATAATGAGCTATTCATGTTACTGATTTAGTACTAGACCATAATCATTGTACATATCTCTGAAGATCTATATAACTATTATTTTATTCTATTTCACATAGAAAGCATAACACATATGAATATGCTATACAGTCATGATACTTATCAAATACTTTCAAAACTTTAGAAATTAAAACAATAATAACTGTCTTGTGATGAGTTAATGTACAGCTTGCACACAGTGGATGGCCAATATCTCCTACAGAAAAAATTTAAAAAATACCTCTTTATTTAGTAAACCTGTACAGATGTTTTATGCTCACTGTAATCCTATTCTAAATATGTTATTGACCAATCAAAGAAAAATAGTTGAGAGAGCTGCATAAAAATTTGAGTCAAAAACATTCAGAAAGCATTTTGAGTATTGTTATCATTATAATACAGAGAGGTAAAGTAATTGTATAAAAGGGGCATTGAAGCTACTTTTTAGAGCCAATCTGTTTATAAACCTCTAAAAACATTTGTTAAAAATTTGGAAACAAAGCTATGTATAAGTTATTACAGACATATACTTTGTCTCTATGAAGATGTTTCTGGGCCAAAACAGACCTAACAAAAATATTTGTTATCACTATATGCTGCTCGTGTTTCTACTGGAATTTACTCTAAGAAACTAGTCTAGTCTTCTTTTAAATTTTACCTTTTAATTTAATCCCACATGGTTGGAATTCTATAATGGATTCAGGCTATTGCTATTATAATGTTGAAAACATTTCAGGACAAACAGAAGACAATTAGACATAATAAAACTTAAAAAGAACCAATGAATGGATGGGGCACAGCGGCTCATGGCTGTAATCCCAGCACTTTGGGAGGTCAAGGTGGGTGGATCGCCAGAGGTCAGGAGTTCGAGACAAGCCTGACCAACACGGTGAAACCCTATCTCTACCAAAAAACACAAAAATTAGCTGAGCATGGTAGTGTGACCCTGTAGTCCCAGCTACCAGGGAGGCTGAGATGAAAGAATCACTTGAACCCCGGAGGCAGAGGTTGCAGGGAGCCAAGATCATGCCATTGCACTCTAGCCTGGGCCACAGAGTGAAGCCCTGTCTCACATTAAAAAAAAAAAAAAAAAAAAAAGTCAATGAAGACAACTGCTCTGATCAAATATACCTATGTGGAGACACTCTAGTAGAATACAGGGTGATAAACTATTATTTTCTCTTTATCTCTGCCAGTACTGCTTTCCTTGAGATAATTATCAGTTTTTTCCTTTATAAATATGAAAACATCTTTCTGACCCCCCTTATTTCCTTCCTCCTATGAGAGAGATTTTATTATTATTATTATTTTAAATCTGCATGCTCAGAGGTCTCTCAGGCAACTGCTGCTAAAAAGATTCCACTGATTAATCGAGGCTTGCTGTTAATACAGATAAAATTTTCAGACTCCTTAAAAAGAAGACTAAGTCTATTTGTAATTTCATTGCAGCCATTCACACTTTGCTACAAGTATAATATATAACGTGCAGTTCCTTAAACACAGGAGTGTGCTGTCTTACCTCTTTGCCTTTGAATACATGATTTATTTTATCTATAATGTACTTCTACACATGCAATATATTTTAGATCCAGTATCACTTCCTCAATTTTGACTCACTTAGTCATACAACACAGGTTAGATTTGATGCCTCTCTTCTATGTTACCAAATAATACTGTATATACCTCAGTCATGATACCTATAACAACAGGTTGGATGCCTTTTGTGTGTATGTATGTGTGTCTGTTTCTGTGAGCATGTGAGGCTACAGTACATTGAAAGGTGTGGACCTGCAAAGATGAAAGCAAGTAGATAAAGCTTCTTGACTCTGAACTTAATTAAGCTATTCCCAGGCACAGTGACTGAATCTCAATATCCCAAACAGAAACATAATGCCTCAAAATGTCATTATAAGAACTGGTTCTTATCTAGAGTTTGGAAGGACAAGATGGCAGTGACCATGAATTGGTTAAAAATAAGAGGAAACCACAGAGTTGAGAGGGGGAAAATAAAATAGTAAAAATACTTCCTTTCTGTATGTACCTGCAAAGAAAACCAAAAATTACAACATAGATAAAAAATTATATGTTGCAAAAAAAAATAGGCAAAGTCAATAATAGCAATAAGAATTTATTCCAGATAAAATACACTTAAACTTCTATCTATCAGGACTTTAAAATAAATATGCTTAAGATACTCCAAAATATAAATGCAGGAATGGACTTCCTTAAACTAAGCAAGCAATTATAACACACCAAAAGTGTAGAAATGAAGAATAGACGAATCAGAAAAAGAGCTGGATTTTGCACATTTGAAAAGAAAGATGTTACAATTTCTTTGAAATTATATTTCTATATTATATTTTCTTTTGAATTGTCTCATAAGTGCTGGGTCGATAAGCAAAAATAAACTTTTAGAAAGTACATAGTAAAGGTACAAAATGTCAAGCATTGGAAAAAAATAACTTCCACAGGGCAGTCTATTAACAAAGAAAATAACAACTAGATTGATAACACACCTGCCTGCTACAAAAGAGGCCAGCAGATATTTAAAGTATTAAGGGAACATAACTATCAATCCAGAAATTTTACACCCTGCCAAATCGTCCGTCACTGAAGAGTAATGGCAAAATAAAAATATTTTCAGACAGATAAAGACTAAAATAGTTTGCGACAGTGATATCCTTTTTAACTACAAAATGTGCTTTATCCAAAAAGTGAACACAGAGAGAAAAATTATATAATGGAAGAAATTATGACTATAGATACTAATGTTACAGAAAATATAATTAAGTATTATTAAACATATTTTTGTAAATAAGGGAAAATTAGCAAAAGAAAAAACAGTAAGTACTTAAAGCATGCAAATATTTTCTGTTTGAAAAAATAAAATTATTGAATAACATTATACTTGGGAAATTTCTTAATTTCATTACTGAAAACCACTATAGACTAAGTTAATGGTAATCACAAAAGAAACAGTTATATGATGCAAAAAAGATATAAAAAAAGAAAGAGGAATTAAATATAGAAAACAATTTATCTAACAGAAAGCAAGGGAAAAATGAAAATATCCTAAAGAAATCAAAGTGTGTGGCAGATACTGGCTACCTTTAACCAAACCTTTTCTGTGTTCCCCCTAACCACACAGCTGGCTATTTTTACAAGCAATTTTCCTGAATACAGTATCTAACATATATTATTAGACAAGGCCATATGAGGAAAAACAGAAAGACAACAGAAACAGAGTGATAGGGCTCTATATACCAACTTAACAAACACTATGCTATGCTTACTAAGTTATTATTTTCTAGGAGGCAAAAACTGTATGAGATCTAGGAATAAACTTAAGATGTGAAAACCATTTTCGAAAAAATTAAACCATGTTACTGAAGGATTTAAAGCATGTTTGAAAACGTATGAGGGAGTGCTTTCACAAATCAGTGGAGATCATTGACATTAGTCAATACATAGTCTCCAAAAATAGAAAACAAATAAAATCAGGTAATTACCTCGTATTATATACAAAAATAATCTCAGTAAACACCTTAATATGAAAATCAAAATTTACATTTGAAAGAAAATAAAAATTTAAGGTAAAAAAGGGTTTTTTTTTTTTAGGATATGGAAAGCACAGACTACAAAGGAAAATACTGCTATATCGCATTTCACAAAAATCAAAAAATTCTGCTTAAAGATGCTACTGAAACAGTAAAAAGATAAGCTACATTCTGAGAATATATCTGCAATGCATTTAATCAATTAGAGATCAATCTGTAAATTTCCTACAGTTCAATGAAAGTAAAATATTCTAATAGAAACAGTCAACATATGTAAATAAGAAATATGCATTAGAAAAATCCAGAATGTCCAATATTTGAAATTTCAACCTCACTAGTCAAGAAAATGCAAAGTAAACCACAATAAAATATTGTACTATACTCAAGAGACTGCCAAAAAATTATATGTTGGTGACAATGTGGAGAAATATGAACACTCATACCATGTTGGTACAAGTGTCAATCACTTTGGAAAGCAATTTGACAGTATCTGGAAATGTTACAATGCTTTTATATAAAAATTGCACTCCTAAAATACATTTAACACAATTACCAATGAGGCATGAAAAAATGCATTTGACATATAACAGCATAAAATTAGAAACAACCAAAATATTTACAAAAAGGGAATGGATAAAGAAATTGTAATAGAGTCATAGTGCAGTATGCTTTATAGGAAATGAAGTGAACTCAGAACTGAAGATATCAAGATACATGAATCTCTAGGATATATTGTTGATCCAGAAAAGGTAGATCATGAATGATATACACAGAATCATTGACATAAATTTTTTAAAACACAGTACATAAGCTTCATATGTACAGAAATACAGGCTTCATATATTATAGGCTTCATATGTACAGAAATATAAACACATGCATATAAATGACAAAGTAAGTACAGTGGTTGCTCTAAGAGTGGAGAAAGTGGGAGACACAATCCAAGCAAAATAAGAACTCTCAACTTAAATTTTATGTCAAAAAATACTGAAGCAAATTTGGGAAAAGATTAAAGTTTAATAAAGTTAATATATATAGTCACAAGAGGTTTTCATGAATTATTTCCTTTATATTTTAAATATTTCACAATTTCTAATGTAATGAATAAAGTATAATACATTTAATGTAAACTGTGAGTAAGTAGTAGAAAGATTGAAATTTTATCTCTTCTAATTGCAGCATTTGCTGTTTTTTACAGATTTTCTCTGCAGCATCTGTTTATGTAACAAATAGGACTAAAAAGTAGGCCTTGTACAAAATATAAAGAAGAACAAAAAAGAATGCATAATCAAGACCTGAATAAACAAATCTGGGCTGAATAGAGGAACTGGCTTCCTAGAAAAGGATACCAACCTGTTGAGAGGATCACAAGATGACACAGAAATTTAAAATAGAGGAAATATGTAAAGGAAACTTTAAAGCTATGAAACTATGAGAATGATTTTCTGCAGATATATAGAATTATAGTAAAAATAGTAGAAAGGAAGCCCAGAAAATGAACAAAGATTATGTGTTGATTACCTCACAGCCTTCGTGGGTCAAGGAAGCAGGTGGGGCTCAACCCTTGCTCTGTGTCTTTCACAAGGTGGGAAGCTGTCTCATCCCAATGTTCGAATAGGTACGGATACACTTGTAAACTCACTCACGTGACTACTCGCAGGATTCACATTCCTTAGGAGTGTTGGACTGAGTGCTTCACTTACTCTTGGGCTGTTGGCCAGAGGCCATTCCCAGTGGGTCTGTCAACAGGACAGCTCTCAGCATGAGCTGACTTCCATCAATATGAGCAAGCCAGAAAGCAAAAAAACAAACAAGATGGAAGCCAGTGGCTTCTGTAACCCACTGTTAGGAGTCATATCTCATTACTTTATTTATAGTCTATTCTCCAGAAGCAACTTAATAGCCATAGACAACAGATAAAGTGAGAGATTACACTGTAAATGCCAAGAAGTGGGAATTACTGTGAGACATTTTAGTGTCTAGTCACTACAGGTGTTATATTTATTTCAAATTTTTTTCTTTCAAGAAATAAAGTATCACTAAGTTGAGATAATGTATATTCAATCCTCTCCTGGTACTTATTTCCTGCTCTCATTCTCCCTTTGTCCTCAGTGGTAAGCACTGTAGTCAACTTGCTATCTCAAATTCATGTTTTAAAATTATACCACTTATGTGTATCCATAAACAGGATATATTTTTCCATTGTTTTACATAAGTGATATCACATTATAAATAATACTCCATAACTCACCTTATTCACTCTCTATTTTGAGGTCTATCCATTTTCTTTGTATTCACTTTAACAGTTTTAGTTCTCCATTAAATTAAAAAAAATACAATGTATCCATTCCCCTTTTGATGGACATCTGAGTTGTTTCCAACCTTTACTCTTAGACATATATTGCAGTAAAGATGCATTTTATTTCTTTGTACTCGTATGGAAAGGTTTCTCCAAGTTGTATATCCGGAAGTGGAATTGCTTCACCAAATTGCTCTGCAAGCTGAGTCTTTATATTTTTCATAAAAATCTTTGCTCTGTCTGGGGTATTTCTTGGCTTAACTCTGAACAGGAGTGGGATGATTTTCTATTCAGGCTCTGTTAGTTTCCTCATTTTTCACAAGAGCATGTCAACCTCAGCTTTACTCTCTATTAAGGCTAAAGGGAATTACCTGACAAAAGCCATATGTCAGCCTCCTGTCAGAGAGAAAGAACTCAAAGTCGCATCTAGCTAAGATTTATAAAATGCTCAGAAGAGAAAACAGCAGTTACGCAAGATTACTTGGAAAATACTGAGATTATCCATTCTTCCTGATACTCTAAATATGGATTAAACTAAATTAGCAGAGGACTAAGTTATATTAAATTGATCCCCAGCCCAGAGCCTTGTGACTCAGTAAGTATCGTCCACAGACCAGCAGCATCACCATCACATGGGAGCTTTTTGTAAGTGAGATTATCTTGCTCTACCTCAATCTTTGAAGGCGTGTCTTATTTTAACAGAGGTTTTATTTGTAAAGATTGAGGAGCACAGTTTTAGAGAATTATTTCTTCTCATTTTGTTGTTTCTGTTTGGGTTGCATCTGCCTTTATTGAAACAGATGAAACTTATTATCACGGGTACAGTAAAAGTCATGTTCAGGTCACTGGCCATCATATCTAATAAACTCTTAATGAGGATTTTCCAGAAAAAAAAAAAAAAACTGTCTAATCAATGTGTCAGAGAGTTGTGCTTTTACTGAATAACAATTCCATTTTAATGTTTGAAATACTGTGAAATATGTAATTGACTAGATTTTCTTTCTTTTCTGGCTAATTACCCAAAACAGGACCAGTTCACAGTAGGTGTATAGGCATTAATAGTAGACACCTTGAACTGGTCTCACAGCTGGCTCCATTTTATGTCCCAATATTTATTGTTCTCATTATTTCCATGGATTTGAATTCATACTTATATTTACCATTGTGACCACCTTAACTGCCATTTGACACTAGAGAACAAGGAGGCAGAACACTAGTTAGGTGAAAATTATACCAACTATAAAAGTAGATCATAGTTCTTATCACTCGATTTTCTACCTTACTGCCTTTCCACAAAATAATAATGCCTAAAGAAAACAAATCCAAACACATCTCTGACTGATTACATTTCATATTAGGCTTAAGGGTAATAGAAAGTAAAAAACTCACATTAAGTATTTTGGAAAATAAAACATTTTTGGAATTCTAACAAAATGCTTACATATACTTTAGATGCCAACACTATGAGACAATGCTCCACATGGCAACAATTGGTATAATCACAAAGGACAAGTTTGCCTGCACCTGGCACCACCACCTAATTGTCATTCCCAGAATCTTTCCAGTATCTAAGTTCCTCTAAAATGTATCTTTGAATGTTTATTCTTTCATCGTTCGTAAATGAAATGTAGCCTAAGTGCACTAGTCTTAATATCATTGTTGATGTGAATAAAAATTGGCTATGATACCTATTAGCAGTGTGACATTGTGAAAAATACTTATCTGTCCCAGAGTTTTCATTTCTATAGAAGACAGTAACAGTATCTACTTCACATATGTGTTGAGAAAACTGAAACTCATTTCTATATAAAACAGACTGGACACAGACTAGTAATAACAGGTGCCAGTTTGTCTTGCTGTTAATGAGCCAGGCATTATTTTGTCGATAGATCCAAAAACGATAAAGGTAGAGAACATCTAGAAAATGTCGTTCAAACTATAAAGCTAATAGCTGTAGATCAGTCCTTAATTTAACGGATATCTTAGTGTTGGATGTATAGATTATTTCTTATTTTCCATTAAGTAATGCTAAGCATATAGTATATATGCTATATACATATCATTATGTGCTCTGTTTATTATTTTCTTACACAGAATACACTTCCAGAAATAAAACCACTGGATTGAAGGATAAGTCTGTTTTATGTTTCTGATATTCACTGTCAAATTACCCTCCCAAAAATGTCTATTTTTACTTTCAGTATATGAATGCATTTAGTCTTAATCCTAAATTAGAATTGGTATACAGTGCAATTAAATAATAATGCACACAAATTCTTTAAAGATGTTTAGAGCAGAAGACTAACTTACAACCAACACAGCTTAGCACTCCTCTCACCTTTATAAACTTTAGACAGGTTTCTTCCTGACTATAGTCTTCTAATCTCCCTTTCCTTAGAGCATTTACTTTAGAAAGCTGCAAGTGTAAATGTATTCTCTGCCACTTTGAGATGTAAATAGTCTTCCAGGCTTTCGTCATTTTTGTAACCCAGTAATGTCTGTCTCAGGGCCTGGGAGCTCTCCATTTGAACTGTAAACATCAAGAAACAGGGTCTCCATCTCCCAGTCTCTATGAGAGGGTAGTAGCCTAACTTCAATAAGCACCAATCAATAAACACAGATGGCCTAGTCACGTTAACCAGTATCTCCCCTATCATCCTCCAATTTTCTACTAGCTCACCCCAGCTTTAAAAACTCTCCTGTTTTCATTTTTAGCAGAGTTGAGTTCAATCACTCTCTCCTATCGGAATAGTCTTGATCTCTACTGCAAGAGTCTTAAATCAGTCTTCTTTGCCTCCTTTATTCTATCTGGAGCCATTTTTCTTTGACACTTACCATCTTGTTTGAAGGCATCTGAGGAATGATAAAGATTGACGGGGGAATAATAATGCTGAGCTGCCCCTCGCCAGCTGGGTGAAGAAGCACTCAGTGTTCCCAACGGAGGGCTGCTGTATCGTGGTCTGGTTTTGGAACCAAAGAGAGATGAAGATGAACTCTTCTTAATTCTTAACAAAGTGGCATATGAAGTGGAGAGACCAGGAAGAGCTTTTGAATATTCTGTAAGAGAAAAAATACAGTAAAATCTGAATTTTGAGGAAACTGTTTTATTCTTATGAAAATTGTTTCTTTTGAAGACATTACTGAAAACCTTTGGAGCTGCAAGCAAATTCAGATTACAGT
>NW_012105675.1:1531351-1538728 GCF_000951045.1 Mandrillus leucophaeus | reverse complement strand
GGAGGGGAGGAAAAATGATGGGGGAAGGGAAGGAAGAATGCAAGAAGAGAGAGAGGGGTAAGTAGGAAAGAAGGGAAGACAGTCAGAAGCCAAGCTAAATACTTTGTCAGGAAAATTTGTAAACTAACTTTTAAAAGTTTACCTTAATATTACAATAGCCATTCACATAGATCAGTTCTTTCTTTATTATTAAGATGCAGTGAAGAAACCAACATTTCACTTATATTCTACAAATACAGACAGGAAATTCATTCACTAAAATTTATTATGTAGTAGGAGATGTGTTCCGTGTAGCACATGTGTTTTCACTAGACTCTAAGTAATACCTCATGTTCTTGAAAAGTAGGCAAATTCACTATGGAACATAAAAAAGTGGATTGAAATTCATTTTCTAAGTTTTATTATCGAATATATACAGATTAATACTATTAAGTGGGAAAACGATGAAATTTTCTTTTTTATTGAGAAATTTCCATATTTTAATTTCCAAGGTGTTTTGTTAGAAAGGTTGAGCATCCTGCCTGAAATGGATTGAACTAACTTTCCTTTATGTCCATAAGAAACAGTAAGTTTACTATGCAGATCAAATTTTAAAAAGTACAAACTAATTATGATGAACTCTGAAGAGAAATAAGTAACTGGAAATTTTTTCTATGTCCAGTATCAACTAAGCTGGACAATTTGCTGATCTTGGAAATACTTCTAAGACTCTGGCAGTTTGCCTTTAATCCATGCCTTCAATCCCAGCAGTTAATCTCATGCCTTTAAATCCCACCTTTAAATTTAATCATTGCTAACTAAATTTGCTAACTAAATCATTGCCTCCAGGACATTCGTGCTGATGTTAAGATTCTGCAAACTTAAGGGAGATGCAGGTTCATCAGAGAGATTATGAAATGGTAACCAAATAGATGGTTACTGACGCTGAGAATAGATAAGCTTGCCAAGGAGGCCAAGGTGAGAGAATGACTTGAGCTAGGAGTTTAAAACCAGCAAAGGCAATAAAGTAAGACCCCATCTACACAAAAAGTACAAAAAATTAGGCACATGTGGCAGCACATGCCTGTAGCTCCAGCTACTGGGGAAGCTGAGCTGGGAGGATTGCTTGAGCCTGGGAGGTTTAGGCCGCAGTGAGCTGTGATCATGCCACTGTACTCCAGATTGGGAAATAGGGCAAGACACCCTCTCAAAAAAAACAAAAGAAAAAGGAAAAAAAAAAGAATCAGATAGTTTTGTTCAGAGTATCTGGCCTTTAAATTTAATCATTGCTAACCAAATTTTTGCTTAAAAAAATGTATCACTGTCAGTAAGCTTTCTCATAATTAATTAAAATTATTTAGAATAATTATGCTGTCTTATAGAGATATTTTAGAAAGCAAAAAAGCATTTTTCTGTGATTTGAAAATAACACTTTAGGTGTTAAGCATCGAATTAAGTTTAACATTTTCTGTTCTGTGAAACTGTAAATATGATTTCTCTGAAACTCAGGAAAGTATATTTTTAGATGTTTTCCACACTTAAAATGAACATGATATGTGTAGGCCAAGCCCATCAGGAGTTAAGAGATTCATGTCCTTCAGTCTTTTGCTGGTCAACCACAAGTCTGACGAAGGTGGATCAATTTTAACTGAAAAGAGCTAACCTCTCTTGGGCAAACTATATGTGCACAGATTATGGGTAGACATAAAATCTCCTTTAAAACAGGGAATTAAATGCAAGTTTTGGCACCTCGAGGTATAAGGTAATAAAAAGTGAATGAGTTTTCCTTTAAGGTAGTTTGTAGTTGTAGTCTCCGAACCTATTCATTTCTCAGTACAATCTGTTGCTTTGTGTTTTAACTGTCTGCCCTGCTCATTTATAAAGGAAAACAAACAAACAAACGAAAAACTATCCCAGACTGGTGTTAAAAATTACAGTGAAGTATGATAATGTGTTTTATAGTTCTTAAAGCCAGATGAGGATAATCAATGAAAAACCTGAAAAATAGAAAGGCCATAATGAGGTTTAAAAAGGCCAGGAACGTCACTGTGGCTATAAATCTAAACCAAATAGTAAGTGGTACAGAAATGGGCTTGTGCCACTCCATATAGAGATGAGCCAAATGCTAATTTGGCTAAGTGCGCTACGCCAGGTCTTCGTTTGTTATGTAATCAGTTTTATCTGTTGCAGTAAAGATTCCCTTTTCATCAATTAATGTGAACCCAAAGCTGTAACTGGAAATGTGGCAACTGATTCATTCATTCATGCATGCATGCATGCATTCAACAAACATGTGAGAACAACTTAGTAGGTGCCAAATGCTAGGGAAAAAATGTGAATAATCCTGCCCTAGCCCTCAAGGAGCTACGATCTAGTTGGAAAAAAAAGGTGGTATTCATGCAATGTTAGTATCATGTGATATAAAAGTAAATTCAAGGATCTATGGGCTCCCCGCATGGGTAGAGAAAACTCTCATTCAGCTTTAAGTCATCAGAAAACAGAAAATGCTTTCCAGTAGAAATTCTATCTAAACTGAGTCCTGAAAGTTCATTAGTGATAAACTCAGTCAAGTCTTCAGTAGGGAAGGAAAGACACTCCAGGCACGGAAGAAAATATATAAAAACCTAGAAAGTAAAGGCACTATGGCCTGCTTGGTAGATTAAAACAGGAGCACAGAGTATGAGGGGGAGAGGTGGGAGGATATGTAAGGCTGAATAAGTAAACAAGGTGCCGATGACGAAATGTCTAGCATGTCATGTTACACTGGTATGGCTTTGAAAGGAGAAAAACATAAGTTTCAGAGAGATCACTCTGGTTGTAGTGCCATATTTGAAAAAGACCGAATAAAGATGACTCAAGGGTCTAACACTGTAATACAGGCAAAGATTTGTCAGAAATAAGGAGATAATACATATGGGAATAGTAAATGAAGTTATTGGTTTATTAGATTGGAGGCAGTAAAGAAAAGTGACAAATCAGGCAAGCTTGCCTCCACTAGAAGATAGATAAGAATGCAGGAAAAGGCATGAGCTTGAGGTAAAGGCTCATGAATTCAGTTTTAAACAGGTGGAGAGTCTATGGTGCCTCCAGGACATTCATGTTGATGTTAAGATTCTGCAAAATTAAGGGAGATGCAGGTTCATCAGAGAGATTATGAAATGGTAACCAAATAGATGGTTACTGAAACTGAGAATAGATAAGCTTGCCAAGGAAGCATGTGAAGTAAGAAATAGGGTGTTGAAAATGGAATTTTGACGAACATCAGCATTTTTCTGAAAAAAAAAGCGGAGCTACCCGAATCTGGAAAGGGAAGGAAAAAAGTAGAAAAGTGGAATGTCACAAAGTGAAAGGAAGTGAAAGTCTTTCAATACAGACAAGGCGGCTAGTCAATAGTTTTGAAGATCAGTGTTCTCTAGCTATAATCTATTAATAGTTGAATTTAAATTGGGGGTTAGAGAGGTTAGTCTGTGAAAATAATTGAGGGTGAAGGGCAGGGTGGTTGAAGGCTCACTGAAGGAAGTGAATGAAGTTATGGACCATGAACTCTAATCTGGAGAGGGAGGGAATTCAGGAAACAGGAGCAAGGTGCAGAAACTGAAAAGGTATTAAGATCAGTCAATTTTAAGTCTTGAAGGAGTTGGGATCCTAGACAAAAAGAGATGGAATAATAAGGTGAAATAGACAGAAATGCCAATACTTGAATTTCAACAGAGGAAGGGGATTCAGTTATGTTTCATCCTCAACAGAGACCCACTTTTGTTAAATCAGTTCAAGTGGATTAGGTGTGGGGAAGCTGGTCCTGCAGAGGGTGTGCACACAGCAGTATCACAGCTTCCTGCCTGCTCCACACAGGGCACTGCACACAGAGTTCAGTAAAAGTGAGTTCAGAGATAAGGGATGAAGAGGACTCTTCAAGATCTGGATGTGGTCTGGAACCCCTATGTTACCATTTCCATTCTATTTGACATATAAACTCAGACCTTAGAAAGTGGCTTTCATCAGTCTCATGGTCTTAGTGCAACTGATTTACACTTTTGTGGGGTCTCTTCTTCTCTCAAGGATATTTTTAACTCTCCAACTTGGTGCCCTCTTAGCTGCCCAGCCCTTTTGTATGACATCTCCTCAGTTTCCCCACTCCTTAGTCTTAGTTCTGAGGATTCTCATCTCTGAGAATATATTAGCATAAATAAGTGGGAAAATGTTGTTTCATTGATAGGACTTTGTCTAACACTCAACTTTGTGAGAATAAGTTAATTTAACAAATGCAGAAATCTGTTGAGGGTGGAAAATAGCTGCATCCCCTTCCTACATTTAAGTGTCTGGTACATCTTATATTATTTGAAGTGGGTAGGCTTTGTGTCCCCACCCAAATTCCATCTTGAATTATAATCTCCATAATCCTCATAATCCCCAGATGTAAAGGCAGAAACCAGAGGGAGGTAAATGAATCACAGGGCAGTTTCCCCCATGCTGTTCTTGTGATAGTGAGTTCTCATGAGAGCTGACGGTTTTATAAGTGTTTGTCAAGATCCACCTTAAGTCATTCTCTCTACTGCCACCTTGTGAAGAAGGTGCCTGCCTCCCCTTTGCCTTCCATCATGATTGTAAGTTTCCTGAGGCCATGCCAGTCACATGGAACTGTGAGTCAATTAAACCTCCCCTTTATAATCACTCAGTTTGGGGAAGTCCTTTATAGCAGCGTGGGAACGGACTAATACATAATTTCATCTCTTTCTGTTTGGCATCTCAACTACTTCAAGACTTACAGTCTACTGATCTTAATATTCTTTCTCTGTTTTGCACCCTGCTCTCATTTCCTCAACTGTCTCCATTTCCAGGTTAGAGTTCATAATATAACCTTACTCAATTCCTTCAATGCACCTTCAGGCACACTGCTTCTCACCCTGGACTGTTTCTTCCCAGGCTAACTCTCTCCCCTGCTAATTTAAGTCCAACTATCAATATACTCTGTAGCCAGAGAAGAATACAAAATCATGCTGAAAGAACTCAATGTGTAATAATTGACTTCCAGTGGGCCTTGTGAGTTTCCAGGAAATACTACTTCATTTTCCTGGTCCATTTACTCTCCCATCATACAGGATGGATAATTAACATCTTACCCTCTCTCCTCAAACCCTTATCTTTTTGACCTTCCTGATGATGGTGCTTCCTATTGTATTAAGAAAATAGAAGCAATCAGAAGAGACAGTCCCTCACATGCTCCCACCATCTGCCTGTGCACGCATGCACTCCGCCTTGTTTCATTAATATGAGCTGAGTCACATGAATGGTGTCTGTACATCTCTTAAAGGCCAATCCTGTATGTATATATATTTAATTCCATTTCATCCTGACTGTTCAAGGACATCTCTCCAGATGATTCCTTCTGTATCTCGTTCAGCATCAATTTTTTTGTATGCTTGTTAGAATGTTCTCATAACTATAAAAATGTTCTCTTTTAAATAAAATTATCATGACCTTATCATTCCTAATTTTTATTACAAGACTCCTTAAAAAGTGCTATATATGGTAAAAGTATTCAATTATTTTTCCCTCCTTTTTCCCTTGACCTTTTATAAGATCTCTTGCTTATACCATTCCACAATAATGTCTCTCTTTAAAGATAAAAATTACTAGGATATTGCTAAGTTTAAGGACAAATTTTCACTACATTAAACCTATTAGGAGTGTATGGCACAGTTAGTTATTTCTTTTTCTTTTGAATGTTGTCTTTATGTAATTCCAAGATACCAAAACCTCACGTCTTTATTCCTACTTCACTGGAAACTTTTTATCTCCTTTTCTAATTCTTCTTTGTCTCTTCAATGTTGGCGTACCCTAGGAAACATTTTTCTCCACCTAAAGTACCCTTTAAATGATCTTACTCATAGACATCAGCTTCCTCCCAGAGGAATTTCATCTTTAGTCACAGTTACTTGAACTCACTTCTGTCTTTGATATTCCAATATTTTTCTGTGCTCTTTCAAACTCCTACTTTTAGTAAAACAAAACAAAATAAAACACCTCTCTACTCTCTTTGTGTGGTTTTGCTTCAGATCCTAACAATTTTCACACTTCTGTCATGGAAAGGTGTCTTCTATGATAGACCATTTGGTAAATCATATTCAGGATTCAGAAACTGTTTTTATTCATCACCCCAAGAGCTGTCACTTAAATAAATAGCAGAGTAGGTTTTATCTAAATTCTAGGCTCAGAATTCAAAGGCTCAGTGAAATAGAAATGCTGAGTGATGCCATGATGGGGTCTGGACCAGACTCCTTGTACACAAAACCCCTCACATTCTTTTAGCAACCTCTAACATTCTTTTTTCCATAATTAAATGCTTTCTCATTCAACCTTCATTCATATTTTTTCAATAACTCTTTAATGAATGCCTATGATGGGTTAGGAACAGGTGATATGGTCATGAATAAACCACACATGATACTTGACTTGTGGAATTTAGAATCTGGGAGTATTGGTAGAGGATTACCAATTAGTAAAACATTAGTAGAGGAACATTAAACAAACAAAATTATTCTAAAAATTTATAAAACCAAGAACTATAATACAGATAATAAACATAAAGGAGAAAAAAAAAAGCAGAGTGCTTTTGAGCGAAAACTTGCCAGCATCTCATATTCTTACAGTACTGCCATCATGGCTCAGTTCCTGGGAATAAAAGTTCCACTCTTGGTTATGATGCATATATTCTCCTCTTACATCCTGGCCGCACATTTTACTGAATGAAATTTTTGTGTGAGATTAGCTTTGTCAGTCAATCGGTTTGCAATAGAGGTTCCAAAGTTGGATGGCATGAATTCAAATCTAGATTCTACATCGTAGTATCTCTGCGCCTTTGAGCAAGACAGAAATAACTCCGTGATTCAGCTTCCTTGACTTTAGATTGACGATAACAACAGGAATTCCCTCAAAGGTGTTGTAAAGATCAAATAAAGTAATATACAGAAAACAGTTAAAACTATGCCTGTCTGATAGTAAGAACTCAATACATTTTCTGTATTATTTTGTGTTATTATCTAGAGTTCAGTTATAATCCTGTACCATTCTTGTGGGTATAAATGAATACTGAGTTTACCCTTTCCAGATTTGATTGGGTCACAGAATGAGAATATGAACACTGAATTGTCATATTCATTTTACCCTGAGGAACTGAAAAAGTGAAAAATGGAAAGGAAATGATTACATTTTTTATTTTCCTAATAGGTGTATTCCCACAAACAAATTCTAAAAGAAAAATTTTGGATAAGAACAGACTCTATGTATCTACAGAAAACATCACAAATATATATTCTTGTGATTCTACTGGCTAAAACAAGATGTACCCATCTTTTCTCCATATTCCTGTTCAGGGTTTGGAAGGAAGAACTCAATGTG
>NW_012105675.1:1521619-1530399 GCF_000951045.1 Mandrillus leucophaeus | reverse complement strand
GTTTTACAGATACAGAAGAGTAAGCAACACCCAAAAGTCATGAAATGACAGATATTCATATAAAGCATGTATTCCCTACTTTTGAAGTCTAATTTTAAATGTCAATTTAAGCTTTTGCATAAAAATATAAATTATAGTACCAAATGATGTGCGATGCTCTTGAGAGCATAATATTCTTGAGAATATTAAGATTCAATCATCGACTTCTATGTCAGACAGCAAAGAGTGACATTATGTATTGACGACACAGTATACAGAAAAAAAACAGAAGACATACAATATCCAAACCTGCAGTGTGACTCCATTTGGCATCAAAGTCAGCATAAAGAAATTTGATACCTGACCTTTTTCAAAGTAATTGCTAAGGCTGTCCTCTCTGATGAGAATTAATGTTAACTGTGCAATTTTGGCCTGCTACTGTTTTATGAAGCTTGCAAGGATGGATGAAACACCTCAGCAAAGCCAGTCGTGTGGAGCATATTTAGAAATGGTTAATAATTTATAAATAATGTGCATCATTTCAATTTGGTTGTCTGCATCTATGGCATATGAAAGTTTGAAATAGCCCGAATCAGATGTACTCTATGTCTCAACTCAGCACTTTCTCCAAGAAATGTATTATGTGTAAAGTTTACAGTGTTGTAGTTGCAAGAGCAAAAAGCATATGCAAAGGATGAAATTCACCATTTTTAAAGCACCAGAGTCAGGCATTTAAACTTTCATAGTTCTAAGATATAAGAAAAAAATTTAACAGCACTGCCTTCCTGGTGTTCCTTGCATAAGACTGAAAAAGTAGACATATTTACAGGGGAAACGAAGCATGATTTGAAATTATTTCCACAGCTGTTTCTCAGGTATGCTATAAATATGTGAAGGCATAATTATGTAAGATTTGGGTAACTTTATCTTCTTTACTAAATAGTAAATGCTTAGTTGTATTCACATATAGAACATGAACATTGTTACACATTAAACTGGGTATTAGACTTTTATTGCCAAAAAGGAGATTCTAACAGTTTTCTTGTTTTGTATTTTTTTCATGGTTAAAAGTTTTTAAAAATCTATAGTATTATGATGCTATCTCTTTAAATCTCCAAGAGCATAAATTGTATGATTGCATTAAATTAATATTTCCCTCACAATATGAATATGAATCACTGAGGAAATTAGCACGGGCAGGAGCTAGTTGAGAAATATAACCAAATTAATTTAGTGAGTAAAGAATTCCCTCTTGTTTTGGATAATTAAAGATTTCAGTAAATTTTTAACTGTAATGATTATGTTAGCTTTTACTTTCCTATTCTCTGTGTGTTTAAGATAGATCAGACAGTATTTGATAACAAATCAAAAAAGCTAACATTGCTTAGCAATTAGAAAATAATTAGACAACATGTATTTCCTCCCAATTTTAGAAACAATTCTGTGGGCAAGTGTGCTTCTATATATGCAGTTATATTAAAAATAAACATGTGTTTAATTATGTTCAGTATCATGTTCAGTGTTTCCTATAGTGCAGTGTAGAACACAGAGTCTGCAAAAGATGGGTGTACTCATTCAATTCTGGATTTAGGAATGGAATTCAACATGGCTAATTATACAATGGAATCCTATATGGCCAAAAATAATTATAACATTTTTGGATGTAGACACAAATAATGCAATATAGGATTTAAAATTTATTTAACATGTGAAATGATTATTACATATCCCACATTAAAAAGTAACTATGGAAATAAAAAAGTATAATAAAGCATACAATCCTTGCCTTGAAAGAGTTCTCATAAACTAAGAGAAAAAAATATAAACCTCAAGGAGATCACTTTATAATTATTGAATTTCAACAAATCTTAGCAACAGAGTCACTCAGATAAAACTATAGTCACAATTGGTTTTAGCGAAAAGGCTTAGTTGTTTTCAAATTGGGGCTTTAAGTGAATTTATTTTTACACTTGATAGAAGCATATAGCATTAAGAGGGTCTGACACCATTCTCCCCCATCGATGAAATAAAAATTTTTCTCTGGCCTGGTGGAATCCTCACTCCACACGGGTATTATCTGGGGCAGACGTGTGTCTCTGAAAGCAAGATGGTAGGGACAAAAGAAGTTGCGTCTTCCTACTTGTGTGGGTACACTGGGGCTCCTGCTTGTGTAGCTGCTCTGAGCAAATAAACTTCTTTATATTTTACTGTTAAAGAAAACCCTATGCTTATCATCTTTAGCTGTCTGTCACTGTCTTTCCAGCGATCACAGGCTCATTGTGATGCTCAAGTCACAAGGCACAATCTTAAAAGGGAGAGAGGAATAGGTGCATAATAGGATTACTGTTCAAGCTAACTCATGTTGGAGCATCTAGTAAGAAGCGGCTGATACCAAGAAAAAGTGCTTGACAGTAGAGGTGAAATTTGAATTGAGCTTTGGTCATTTCTCACAAATGAGAATATGGATATTGTAAATATGTTTATGGTTTTTATTTTGCTACCAAGCACATGAAAAAGTTGCCTAGGAATCCCTGCAAAGTGAGTTAGTTATTGAAGTACCAAAGTGATTTTTTTCTACGACAATTTTTCTTCAAAAGCAGACCTACAGCTTTGACCCTAGGAATTATGGGTTACTGAGGCACACACAGGAGTAAATGGGAAACTGTGCAACTAACAGCAATTTCTTCAAAGAAAATATATCAAAAGGAAATTTCCCAGTGACATTTTTAGATAAGTTAGGTGAGTTTTCATTTAACAGATTAAATACCTGTAAAAATCCATTTAAATTCACTTACCTGCTGTCGTTGTGATTTTCTAGCCTCAACTGACAGAACATTTAGTCCAGTTACTTAAATTGAAACAAAGACATCAAGTGGGCTAAAATATTGCGGCCTGATTTAACATGTCACTCTCACCATCAGTGTCCACACATTTGTCTCATCCATAATATTTGCACAATATTTAACAAAACCCTAAAGTCAGAAAGCAACTTCCAGCTGTGGAACTGCTGTTTCTTGGCTCAGTTATGTATGCATCACAAACTCTACTACTTTTCAAATCAAAAGTTTTACAAATCAATTCAATTCAAAACAATACAGTACCCTTCTAAATCAGTATGAGAATCAGCTACCATTTATTTCTTTTGGTGTTGCCTTCAGGGTCACAGAAGGTACCTACTCTTAATTCTTTCCCTTAGGGAATAAGCTACAGGGTTCAGATCCAAAACGGTGGTATCTGAAGAGTCCTCTGAATTCCAGTTTTAAATATTCTCATTATAAACAAATATATGCTCACTACAGAACAAAATCATGTCTGATCTTCATGTCCAGAAATAGAATACTCTGCAAAAACAAACTTGAATTTATCTTCATTTGATTTATGGAGAGATATGCCAACAGAGACAGAGGCAGACATTTTGTTTTGTTGGAAGAAAACTGGAATCAGTTTATACACATAATTTTCTAATTTTTATTTAATATTATATTGCGGCTGGTCATGGTAGTACATACCTGTCATACCAGCTATTGGGAGGCTGAGACAGGAGAATCACTTGAACTGGGAGGTGGCGGTTGCAGTGAACCAAGATCAGGTCACTGCACTCCAGCCTGGGCAACAGAGTGAGATTCCATCTTAAATATACATATATATATGTTATATTATAATTATTTAATTCTGTTACAAATGTCCTTCAGAAGCATTTAATTAATTATATATTTCAATTATGTGTTTTGTTAAAACTTCTTCAACCATATCCCTACAGATGAATTTATCTGTTATATATAATGACACAGGAATATCCCTGTACATAAATCTTTGTGACTATTACCATAATTTCCTAGGAATATCACAGAAGCCGAATTTCTGAATTGAAAATAGTTATTGACAAAATTGTGTTCTAGAATTTCTGACTTAATATTTAGACTCCTGTTAGCATCATAAAAGAGCAATATTTTCTTTAACATTTATGTTATTTTGCATACTGTTTTATTAGAGGATGGCCAAGATCTATTATCTTTTTTTACTCTCTACAAATATTATAGTGGAAATCACATTTCACCATTCGATCTGCACTTTGAGTAGACGGTTTTTCCATATATACATATTTCATCACTAAATTATATATCAAATATTTTCTTTTATCCTATTGAGTTCTGATTCCTTTTTCTTGATTCTTAAAAGCACTTGATACACTGGTGATTAAGGATTTCATTTACTGTACTGTTTTGGTTTCAATATGATAATAGCATACTATGAAGACAAGATTTACATTACCTTGCAGAATTGATCATTTTCTTTATGATTTATGTATCTAATGTATCTATTTTGTCTTTTTTTGATGGGGGTGGGGGGAAGAGTCTTGCTTTGTCACCTAGGTTGGAATGCAATAGTGTAATCTTGGCTCACTGCCGCCTCCACCTCCCAGGTTCAAGGGATTATCCTGCCTCAGCCTCCCGAATAGCTGGGAATACAGGTGCCCATCACCACGCCTGACTAATTTTTGTATTTTCAGTGGAGACAGGGTTTCACCATGTTGGCCAAGCTGGTCTTGAACTCCTGACCTCATGATCCGCCCACCTCAGCCTCCCAGGGTGCTGGGATTACAGGCGTGAGCCACTGTGCTCGATCTATTTTGTCTTTTGAATTTTCTTATTAGAAGTTAAAAAAATTGGATTTAGAAATATCAGTCAGATTAACCCTAAAGACAATACACACAAACACACTCACTCACGTACACAGTATTTATATATTTATTTTCTTTCATGGCACTTTTATAAGTAAATTTAGTGGGGGATTCATATTAGCTGACACATTTCATTTTTCTTTTGGGGATAAGGACAAGTAATTTTCAAGTAAATAATATTTAAAATTCCAAAAAAAAATGTATCTAAGAGATGAGATCAACTTATTTTATTCTTAGGTCAGGTACAATACTGTGTGAGGTTAAGAAGATTAGTTTGTCACCGAGGGGAGAAAGTCAGTGAATATTTAATCCAAATTAATAAGGAATGAATTTAAGTCAAATCTGCAGGCAAAGTAAGAAAAAATTCACTTGTACTCTCTGAGAAGAGACTTTCAAGGCTAACGTGGCTCTATGTGGTTTTACAATAAAGACACAATGCTTTAAAAAAAAACAATGCTTGAAAATTTGTATTACTAGTGACACCTCACATGCTGTCAAAATATTTATTTCTTAAATTTTGTTAGAGATTGTCCCTAAGCCCATTTAACAGCTTAGTGCTGAACACACTTTATTGTGGTTACAACTTTTAATTTCATGACAATGCAAAAAATTCTGGCTTTTTAGGTGACATTTTTCTCCTCCTTTTAAAAAATGACAGTTGGTCAGTGGCTAAGGCTCAATGACATTTATCAGCTACCTAATTAAAATGCAGACACTTTTATAATAATTGCAAATGTGACCTTCATTTGTGTATTTTTGCTTGCTAGCATGTTTAGCCAAATGTCACAAAGAACCCTAATTCATTCTTTCCCATAATGTTTAATTATATCATATTGAAAGTGTTCATTCTTCGGTTACCATGGTTTATGCAAGCACACTACTTCCCTGGAGGGTGGGGAGCTATAGTTCCAATACCTTAATGAGTACTGATTGCAAGGCTGTGTCTACAGCTGCCAAAACAACTAGCTGAAAATAGTTCAATTAACAAGTTAGTTTGCCTTCATGATGACAAACAATCTTTCTAATTTTTTTTCTCTATATAAACAAAGGTTTATAGACATGGGTTGATTGTTTTTGTTTTCTATAAAAATAGCTCAGATCTCTCCTCTGACCTTCAGGCTTTTTTAGGTAATTGCCTAGGTGAAACATCTGGATGTTCCACAGGTATTGGCAAATTTAACCCAACCTCCGGAAGTTTCAAGTTCTACCTTCTCTATACCCATAAGTACTGCTCTAGTTACCTCTGTTTTCCTAATTTTTGCCCAGATCCTTCCAGTCTATGCTCCACAATTCCATGAAAGTAATGTTTCTGATCACGTTACAGGTCTGACCAAAATACTGTGCTTATTCTTTTAACCCTTTAAAGCAATGCACAATTTTCTTCTGAGAGACAAGATTCTTTATTTGTACAAATTCATATATTTCCTGTTTTCCTTCTCTCAGACTTTAATTCCTCAATAAAGAATTACCTATGATTTTTCAAATAGATGAGGCCATGTTTTGTCTTCAGCCTTTGAACTTGCTATTTTTCTAATCCTGTTACATGTTCCATTATGAAGCACTGAATATTTTATAAAAATGTAATGGTAGTTTTTTCATATGAATATGTATAAAGTATATATATGTGTGTATATATTTTACAGGTATATATGTATAAAATTATTGTTATTTAAAAAATAAAATGTATAAATCATTTTACCATATTCTGTAAGATGTACTTCTATTTATAAACATAGACTAAAACACATTTAGTATATACATTTATTTTTATTACGTTTTTAAAATACTCTATTCCTTCCACAGTAAGAATTTCTGCCATATTAGCTAATGATTAAGGGGCTGATGTAAAGAATTTTACTTTGCAAAGATTTAAGAATTGTATTTGAAGGTAGTTATAAGACTATAAAATTAAAATTAAATGTTATCATACTTCAATGAGATTTTTTAAAAATCATACCTCATTGTAGACTCATGGCTTTAGGTGAACTAACAGAATTGAGGTAATTGACTTGTTCAGTATAATGTTAGCATTCAGAAAGTAATTTTGAAGAGTAAAATGGTTTAAAAACCTATTTTTTTAAAAGGTAAGTTGCATTATTCCTAAATATCACATTATGTTTTTGTTAACTGACTGAGTTGACATTAAGATTTTCTCTGGAAATAGTAATCTAGGAAACACATTTTGCAAGCTAGGGTACACATTTGGTAAATGACTTTCCTTTAATCAAGTTATCACGTAACTTTTTCCAAATAAATGTATCTACCATATTGTAAAACACATTATTATTCATATTTAATTTTGTAAATTATTTTTATTCAATACAGTGTAACTATATTGACTGAAAACCACCAGCCTTTTGGCATAAAAAGTAGGAGATTTGGGCATTTTGTACTTGGGTATTTTCTGACATGTGCTGCCACTAAATTTTCATAAAAGAAAAAAAAAAAGACTTCAAAGACCCCAAGACCCCACTAAGAGTTTATTCAAAGGTTTGCATCTCATTTTGAAATATCTAAGATGGTATATTAGAGGATTTTAAGATGTCTCGGCCACTTGGAAAGAGCAAGAGTTCGTAAAGGTCAACTCTGTGAGCTGTAATTCAACAAGGAAAACGGAAATCCACCAGAAAAGTGAAGGACAACCCAGATCTCAGGGAAGAGAGCACTGTAACGGCACGTGACTCATAAAAGTAAGTGAAACCCCAGCACATGAGAGAAACATACAGCCTCTCTCTGTGATTCACTTTCCCAGTGGAATCCAAGAAACCCAGGAAAAGGGAGGGTACTGTTTCTCCTATGCCCTGGGGCTAACTCAGAGAGTTAATTTAGGGAGAGGATCTAGGAGAAACAAAGCGTTCTCCCTTGTCCAAAACAGTAGACACTGTCAGGAAAAGACACCAGCAAAAATTGTGAGCATTTTCCCAAACTCAGGACCAAGAGCAGGACACATTTTTTTTTTTTTTTTTCTTTTCAGATGGAGTCTCGCTCTGTTGCTCAGGCTGGAGCACAGTGCCGCCATCTTGGCTAACTGCAAGCTCCGCCTCCCGGGTTCACGCCATTCTCCTGCCTCAGCCTCCTGAGTAGCTGGGACTACAGGTGCCCGCCACCACACTTGGTTAATCTTTTGTATTTTTTAGTAGAGATAGGGTTTCACCATGTTAGCCAGGATGGTCTGGATCTCCTGACCTCGTGATCTGCCCGCCTCGGCCTCCCAAAGTGCTGGGATTACAGGCGTGAGCCACCGCACCCAGCCCTGCAGGACACCATTTTTAATCCGGCACATACAAAGTCAGTAATTCTTTAGTGGCCAAGCAGTGAGGCTGCACAGGCATTTTAGTTCTGGGCCAGAGCTTGGGTCACCTGCTCTAAAGTAGGGTAAGGACCTCCACAGTCAGAATTGTGAAAAGGCACTGGAATTATGCTCTCCCTCATCAGAGTCCTAGGGTGGGAGAAGAGCTACTACAGCTGTGGTTTCTCCAGGGTAACAAGACCTGCAGCAAGGGTCAGCTCGGTGAATTGGAACTTATCTGCATGTCATTGCTGGGTTCCAACTGATTCCCCTTGACATCATGGTGCAGCGGGGCCCTCTCCTTCATGCTCAGGAAGATCTCCATGCATTTTCAGCAGCTGCTCACCCGGGTCAACAGGCTGAACCACCCCATCCTTTCTGGACACAGACCATGGTTCAGGGGGGCACTATTTGCTCTATGCCCAGACAGATCTCCAGACATTTGGAATACTCATTCACCTGGATCACCAGCTTGAACCTCCCCATCCTTCCTGAAAAACAGATTGTGGTTCAGCCTAGGCAGGTCTCCAGGCATTCAAAATACCTGCTCATCAGGACTGGCAGCCTGAGCCACCCCACCTTTCCTTTGCATAGATGGTGTTGCATCAGAGCCCTCTCCACTCCACAGTCAGGCATATTTCCAAGCATTTGGAGCACCCACTCACTTGGAACCACTTCCTGTGTCACCCCACCTCTTTTGTGAAGAGATCCTGGGGCAGGAGACCCCTCTGCAGTGAGAATTTCTGCCATATTAGCTAATGATTAAGGGGCTGATGTAAAGAATTTTACTTTGCAAAGATTTAAGAATTGTATTTGAAGGTAGTTATAAGA
>NW_012105675.1:1509844-1521569 GCF_000951045.1 Mandrillus leucophaeus | reverse complement strand
TGGAACCACTTCCTGTGTCACCCCACCTCTTTTGTGAAGAGATCCTGGGGCAGGAGACCCCTCTGCAGTGCATGCCCAGGTGAATCTCCAGGCATCTGCAGCACTCATTTGCCTGGATGAGCAGCCTGAATAGCCCTGTCCTCTGTGTGCAGAGTCTGTGGCACAGCAAGGCCTCTATAGTGAATGCACAGGCAGACCTCCAGGCCTCTGGAGCAGTCACTTTCCTAGACTAGGAGTTTAGGTTTCCTTCACCGCCCATCACCCCCTACCTACCCAATCAACCTTGTACACAGAACATGTAACTGAGGAGGTTTCATAGCTCCATGCCGAGGGACACCTCTGGGCCCTTGGTGGCCACCCAGTCATTTCTCCTTTGCATGTGGCACTAGTGCCTACCATTAGGGGACCTGTAGGTGAGCCTTCCTGGTTTGGACAAGGACATCTTGTCCCCTATCCTCCACAGTTAAGCAAGGAGTGCAGAAAACTGTGCACTCCATAAATCAGCTCATTCCCTGAGGTAACAGAGATAATCTCCTAGTAAACCAGGATCAAGTAGATACCCAGTATGTTAGCTGTAACTGGCTCTTACCAATAAGTACAAACTACAGTCCTGTAGGTGAAACTGAACAGCCCAATATAAAATCTGCTTACAGAAGAGCATAGGTCTATAGAAGAAAAGACAAAAGATCCTACCCAGCCTTCTCTACAGTCATACACCCTGGAAGGAGAACAAGAAAAGAAAAGGAAAGTTAAAAACAAAAGCATAATATTGTAGGAAAACAAAGAGAAAACTCTACTGCACAAAAATAATTACAAAAATTAGAAGTCCCAGTATCTCCAGATGAGAAGGAATCAGCTCCAGAATTCTAGCACCATAAAAAGTATGAATGCACTGGGAGCATTCACATGTCAAAGACAGATAAGAACTTCAAAGCATGGATTGCAAGAAATTCCAAAGATATCCAAAGAGAAGGCTGAAAATCAACACAAAGAAATTACTAAAGCAATACAGGAATAGAAGGAAGAGATAGACATCTTTTTAAAAAATCAGAGCTTCTTAAATTGAAAATTACTTAAGGAATTTCAAAATACAATTGAAATATTTATCAACAGACTGCACCAAGCACAAGAAAGAATTTCACTGCTTGAAGACCAGCCTTTTGAAATAAGCCAGTGAGACAGAAATATAAATTTTAAAAAAAGAGTTTAAAAAAAGTTGCCAAGAAATACAGAATCACACAAAACCACCAAACTTATGAATTATTTGCATTCCTGAGAAAAAAGGTGAAAATTTAAAATATGTGGAAAACATAGTTAAGAGAATAATTCAAGAAATGTTGCAAATCTTGTTGGAAAGGTAGACATCCACATACAAGAAATCCAGAGAACAGCTGCAAGATACTACAGAAAATGAGTATCTCCAAGCTATATAGTAATCACACTGTCCAAAGTCAGTGCTACAGAAAACAAAATTAAAGGCAGCTAGAGAAAAATGTTAGATTACATACAAATGGGACCTCATTAGATTAACTTCAGACTTCTCAGAAGAAACATTACAAGCCAGGAGAGATTGGAGGCCTATTTTCAGTGTTCTTAAAGAATAAAAATTATAACTAAGAATTTCATCTCTCACCAAACTAAGCTTCATACGTGAAAGACAATAAAATCTTTTGCAGACGAGCAAGCACTAAGGGAATTCATTACCACTAGGCTAGCCTTGTAAGAGGTTCTTATGGTACTAATAACGTGGAAATGAAAAAAAGAAAAAAAATACTGCAGAAGCACACTTAAGTACATAACCCACAGAAACTATAAAGCAACCACACAATAGAAACTTCAAAACTATCAGGTAACAACTTCATGTTAGTATCAAAACGTCACATATCATTAATAATCTTGAATATAAAAGGTCTAAATGCTGTACTTAAAAGGCACAGAGTGGCAAATTGAGTAAAATAAAAAAAGAAGACCCATCTGTCGACTGTTTTCGAAAGACCCATCTCACGTGAAACAACACCCACAGGTTCAGTGTAAAGGACTGAAGAAAAATCTATTAAACAATCAGAAAATAAAAAAGAAACATTATTCTTAGATAAAACATACTTTAAGCCAACAGCAGTAAAAAAAAAAAAAAAAAAAAAGGACAAAGAAATGCATTACATAATGATAAAAAGTTCAATTTAACAAGAAGACTCAACTATTCTAAATACATATTCATCAAAAATTAGAGCACTTTTATTCATAAAGTAAGAACTACTAGACCTTTGATAGACTTAGGCAGCTACATGATGATAGTGAGGGTATTTAACACTCCATGGACAACATTAGACAGATCATCAAGGCCCAAAACTAACAAAGAAATTCTGGACCTAAATACAACAGTTGAACAAATGGACCTAACTGACATCTACAGAGTATTACACATATGAATTGCAGCATATAAATTCTTCACATCTAGACATGAAACATACTTCAACATCATCTACAAGCTGGGTAATAATGCAAGGCTCAATGAGTTAACCAAATGAAATGATACCAACCATATTCTCAGAGCACAGTAGAATAAAAATAGAAATCAGTGTCAAGAAGTCCTCTCAAAACTGAGTATTAGACAATTTTCTGCTGAATGACTTTTATGTAAACAATGAAATTAAAGCAGAAATATAAAAACTCTATGAAATAAATGAAAACACAGACACAACATACCAAAATCTCTAGGATGCAACAGCAGCAGTGTTAAAAATAAAGTTTATTGCACTAAAAACCTATCTCAAAAAGTTAGATGAAGCAGGAACAATGCAACATACCAGAGAGAGGAAGTGGAGTAACAAGAAATAGCAAACGTAGAGGGAATGCATAAATTCCTGGAAACACATAATGTCTCAAAATTGAATCAGAGAGAAATGGAAACCCTCAACAGACTAATATCAAGTTCTGACATGGAATTAGTAATAATAAACCTAGCAACCAAAATAAGCCCAGAGCAGACGAATTGGCAGCCAAATTCCACAAGGCATACAAAGAAGAGCTGGTACCAATTCCACGCAAATTTTTCCAAAAAATTGGAGAGGAGGGGCTTCTCCCTAACTCATTCCACAAAGGCAGCATCACCCCAATTTACCAAAGTCTGACAAAAACACAACAAAAAAAGAAAATTACAGGCCAATATCCCTGACAAACATATATGCAAAAATCCTCAACCAAACACTAGCAAACCAAATCCTACAGCATAACAAAAAGTTAATTTTTCGTGATCAAGTAAGACTTCATTCCTAGGATGCAAGGTGGGTTCAACATACGCAAATCAATAAATGTGAAACACCACATGAACAGAATTAAGAACAAAAACCACATGATCATCTCAATAGAGGAGAAAGAACATTTGATAAAATCCAACCTTCCTTCATGATACAAATACTCAGAAAACAAGGCATTAAACGAACATACATCAAGATAATAAAAGCCATTTATGACAAACCTACAGCTAGCGTTATACTGAACAGTCAAAAACTAGAAGCATTCCCCTTGAGAACTGAGATAAGGTAAGGATATGCCATTCTCACTACTCCTATTTAACATAATATTAGAAGGGCTAGCCAGAGCAATCAGGCAGAAGGAAGAAATAAAAGGCAGTGAAATACAAAAAGCTGAAGGGACATTCTCTCTCTTTGCTGGTAATATGATTCTATACATAGAAACCCCAAAGGCTTCAGGAACTGATAAATGACCTCACTGAAGATTCAGGTACAAAATTAATGTACAAAAATTACTATCATTTCTATATATTAATATCAGCCAAGCCAAGACCATAACAAGAACATAATCTCATCTATAGTAGCTATATTAAAAATAAAATACCTAGGAATATCTCCAACTAAGGAGATAAAAGATCTCTACAAAGAGAACTACCAAACACTGCTAAGAGAAATCGTAGATGACACAAACAAATGGAAAAACATCCGATGCTCATTAATTGGAAAAATCGGTATCATTAAAACGGCCATACTGCCCAGATCAAGCTACAGATTCAATGCTATTCCTATGAATGTGCCAACATCATTCTTCACAGAGCTAGAACAAATTATTTTAAAATTTGTATGGAACCAAAGAAGAGCTCAAACAACCAAAGCAATCCTAAGCAAAAAGAACAAAGCTGGAGGCACCACAATACCTGACTTCAAACTGTAAAGCTACAGTACCCAAAACAGCTCCGTAGTGTGTATGTGTGTGTGTGTGTGTGTGTGTGTATACATACACACCCAGCACAGGAGCACCCAGATTCAAAAGTAAGCTCTTAGAGACCTATGAAGACATGAAGATAATCATACAATAATAGTGGGAGACTTCAACACACCACTGACTGTATTAGACAGACCATCGGGGCAGAAAACTAACAAAGATATTCAGGAGCAGAACTCAACACTTGACTTAATGGAACTAATAGGCATCTACAGAACTCTCCTTCCAAAAACAACAGATTACGCATTCTTCTCATCTGCACATGGCACATACTCCAAAAAGGACCACAAATAATTCATAAACAATCCTAAATTAAGTTTTTATAAATTGAAATCATATCAACCACACTCTTATACCACAGCTAAATAAAAATAGAAATCAACACTAAGAAAATCATGCAAACCATAAAATTACATGAAAATTAAACAAGTTGCTTCTGAGTGACTTCTGGGCAAATGATGAAATTAAGACAGAAACCAAGGATTTTTTTGAAAGTAATGAAAAACGAAATATAGCATACAAGAATCTCTGGGACACATATAAAGCAGTGTTAAGAGGGAAGCTTATAGAATGAAACATATCCCTCAAAAATTTAGAAAGATCTCAAATTAACAACTAGAGGAACTAGCAAAACAATAGCAAATCACCCCAAAATCTAGTGGAAGACAATAAATAAACAAAATCAGAGCTGAAATGAAGGACACTGAGATGTGAAAAACCTTACAAAAGATTAATAAACCCAGAAGCTGATTATTTTAAAAAATTAAGAAGATAGATAGACTGCTAGTAGACTAATACAGGAAAAATAAAAAAAGAGGGAAGATCCAAATAAAGACTGTCATATATCCCAAAAGGGATGTTACCACTGACTTCACAGAAATACAAAAAACTCTCAGAGACCACTATGAACACATGTATGTACACAAGCTACAAAACCTAAAAGAAATAGACAAGTTCCTGGAAACATACAACCACCAAAGACTGAATCAAGAAGACAACAAATCCTTGAACAGACCAATAAAGAGTTCTGCATTTGAAACAGTAAGAAAAGCCTACCAACCAGAGAATGCCCAGGACCAGACAGATTCACAGCTGAATTCTACCAGATGTGTAAACAAGTTTGCAAATTTGCTACCATTCCAATGAAACTATTCCAAAAGTTTGAGTAGTAGGGACTCCCTCCTACCTCATTCCATGAGGCCAACATCATCTTAATACCAAAATCTTGCAGGCAGGCAGACACACACACACACACACACACACACACACACACACACCCCCTTCAGGTGAATATCCTCCATAATCATAGATTCAAAATTCTCAGCAAAATACTAGCAAACCATATCCAGCAGCATATCAAAAATCTAGCCCACCACAGTCAAGTAAAGTGGGTTCAACATATGCAAATCAATAAAATGATTCATCTCATAAAAGGAACTAAAAATAAAACCATTGATCTCAATAGATACAGACAAGGCTTTTGATAAATTTCAACATCCCTTCCTATTAACAACTCTCAAGAAATTAGGCATTGAAGAAACATACTTCAAAATATTAAGTCATCTCTGACAAACCTACAGCACTGAAAACATTCCCCTTGAGAACTGGAACAAGGAAAGAGTGACCATTGTCACTATTCCTATTAAATGTAGTATTGGAGGTCCTGGCCAAATCAAATGGGCAAGAGAAAAAAAAAATCCAGATAGGAAAACAAGTCAAAACTAGCTATCTTCACTGATAACATAATTCTATACCTATAACACCCTAAAGTCCCCATCAAAAGCATTTGATAAACAATTTTAGCAAAGTTTCAGGATATAAATTAAATGTTCAGTAATCAGTAACATTCCTACACATAAACAAGATCCTATCTGAGGGCAAAAATCCATTCACTATGACAACAAAAAGAATAAAATACCTAGGAATACAACTAGCCAGGGAGGTAAAAGATCTCTACAATGAGAACTAGAAAACACTGCTCAAAGAAATCAGAGATGGCAAATGGAAAAATATTCCATGCTTATAGGAAGAATCAAGATTGTTAAAAAGGCCAAACTGTCCAAAGCAATCTACAGATTCACTGCTGTCTGTATCAAATTTCCAATTACATTCTTCTCAGAATTCAAAAACACTATTTAAAAATTCTTATAAAACCTAAAAAGAGCTTGAATAGCCAAGGCAATCCTAAGCAAAGAGAACAAACCTGCAGACATCACCTGATCCAACTTCAAAACAGCATGGTACTGTTATAAATACACACACAGAGACGAATGGAAGAAAACAGAGAGACCAAAAATAATGCCACACACCTGCAACCATCTGTTCTTTGACACAGTCGACAAAAATCAGTGATGGGGAAAGTCCCTCTATTCAATAAATGATGCTGGAATAATCTGCTAGCCATATGCAGAACATCAAAACTGGACCCCTTTCTGATAAAATATACAAGAATCAACTCAAGTTGCATCAAAGATTTAAATGCAAAATCTGAAACTATTAAAACCCTGGAAGACAACCTAGGAAATACCATTCTGAACATAAAAATGGACAAAGAATTCGTGACTAAGGACCCCAAAACAATTGTAACAAAAGCAAAAATTTAAAAATGGGATCTACTTAAACTTAAGCTTCTACACAGGAAAAAATAAACTATCAACAGAGTAAACAACACACAGAATGCGAGAAAATATTTGCAAAGTATGCATCTGACTAAGGTCTAATAATCTACAAGAAATTTAAAAATTAATAAGCAGTAGCAACCCCATTAAAAGTGGGCAAAGGTCATAAAGAGATACTTTTTAAAAGAAGACATAAGCATGGCCAAAAAGTATACTAATAAGGTTCAATATTAATAATCATTAGAGAAATGCAAATCAAAACCAGAATAAGGTACCATCTCACACCAGTCAGAATGGTTGTTATTAAAATGTCAAAAAATAACATGCTGGTAAGGTTGCAGAGAAAAGGGATGGCTTATACTTTGCTAGTGGAAATGTAAATTAGTTCAGCATTGTGAAAACTGGTTTGACAATTTCTCAAAGAACTCAAAGCAGAATACCATTTGATCTAGAAATCCCATTACTGGGTATATACTCCAGGGAATCTAAATCATTCTACCGCAAAGACACGTGGGTGCATATGTTCATCGTAGCAATATTCACAATATTAAAGACATGGAATCAACCTAAATTTCTCTGAATGGTAGACTGGGTAAAGAAAATGTGGTACACATATACCATAGAACATTATGCAGCAATTAAAAAGAATGTTACTACGTCTTTTGCAGCAATGTGGATGGAGCTGGAGGCCATTATCCTAAGCGAACTAATGCTGGAACAAAAAACCAAATACTGCATGTTCTTACAAGTAGGAACTAAACATTGAGTACATCTGAACACAAAGAAGGGAACGAAAGACAGTAAGGTCTGCTTGAGATGGAGGGAGAGAGAAGGGTCAGGATCAAAAATTACCTATTAGATACTATGCTTATGTCCTGGGTGGAGGAATACTCTGTACACCAAACTCCTGTGAAACGCAACTTACTTTAACAAACCTGTGCATTTACCCCTGAACCTAAAATAAAATTTTTAAAAAAGAAAATGTGGCACATGTACACCATGGAATACTACGCAGCCATAGAAAATAATGAAATCATGTCCTTTGCGGAAACACAGATCCAGCTGGAGGCCATTATCCTAAGTGAATTAACACAGGAACAGAAAACCAAATACTGCACTTTTTACTCGTAAGTGGGAGCTAAGCATTGGTTACTCAAGGACGTAAAGATGGCAAGAAGAGACACTTCAGACTACTGAAGGAGAGAAGGAGGGAGATAGACAAAGGGTCAAAAAACTAGCTATTGGGTACTATGCCCACGACCTGAGTGATGGGATCAGTTGTACCATACACCTCAGCATCATGCAGTATACCCATGTAACTAACCTGCGCATATATCCCATGGATATAAACAAAAATTATGAAATAAAAAATTTTCTCATGTCCAGCAAGGAGTCACATTCTATTTTAGTTGAGGAGATAACTTGATGGGTGCAAGACAATAGATTTAAGAGATAAAAATTTTAAATTATGTACTATTTCAAACAGTAAAATAATATATTCTAAAATACAGTAACACGAAGCAAAGTTTTAAGAATTTTATCAAACCTGGAAGGAATCCTATATAGCTGATGGAAGCAAAGGAAGCTAAGTGGTAACTATTCAATTGCCCATTACATCTACAGTAAGGTGAGCAATAATTCGACGGTCTTTTCCATGACAGTTTATTGTGGTTTATTCAATTTATAATTTACATTATAGCATGAAAAAATGTTTCTGAAGACTTAATTTCTGACTTCTCAAACTTATTCTCAAGTTTAAACCCCAGTTCTGTTGTTCATTATCTGTCTTACATTAGGGAAGTTACTTAATCTCTCTAATTGTCTGTAAAATCAGGATAATAGTAACGACTTCACTGTGGCTGTTCTGAAGATTGAGATAATACATATGAATTTTCAAGTACATTGTCTGGTACAAAATGGGAAGTCTACAAATTGTTTCATAATCATAATTTTTATTGTTCCTATATTTAATATTGTGACAACAGCTTTCAAATAAAATCAATTTGATATACATTTACTAATTCTTCAAAGTAATATAGAACTATTTCTTATAATTTGTTTGTTTCTTAGAGCAGTAGAGAGTCCCAGAGTTAACTAGCATTGTTTTGGGGAGGTGTTAGATTTTACAACATAATTTTAAGAGAAGGTTTAGAAATAAAATATGAAGCTACTAGATTTTGAGAAGCTTTTAATGGAAATATTTTTTCAGAAAGACATCTAATATATACTATTGAAAAAGCTGTGCTGATAAAATCTGAAAGTAAGCCCCTGTAATAAAAAGCATTCCCCATATCTGAAAGAATAGACTTTTTTTTTCAGAATTAAACAGTGAAAACATACACATGACACAAATGTATTTTCTACTATCTCTATAGAGGAGAAATTTAGTCTGGCCAAGACATGATTGAATAAAAATTTTAAAAGATACATCATATGTGTTTCCTTACAGGAGTCCTTAGTATACTCTGAATATATAATAAAGTTATTTTTACTGCAACAATGTAAAAAGTTAAATCATCTTTCACAAGGCCTATCACTGTGACTTGTATGGGGTCAATACTGAATAAGTATTGATGAAAAAAAAAAACAGAAAACTAAAACCTACTTGACTTTTCACCATTTCTCATTACAAAAGGAATGATATAAAAAATAATAGGTTAATGAGCTACACAATAAATTAATGAGACGTTTCTATAGGTATACAAAAATTTATATACTCAAATAAGTCCTGTCTTTGAATATATTGACCTATAAGAGGTACTGGCTTTTATTGCCCAACACAGTTTTTAACTTCAATTTTTTGAAATGTCCTCCATGGCCTATATGTTATTAACAAGTAAGCTTATTCATGATAATAAGAGGCAACGAAACTTGAGGAGTAGATAGTCTTCACTAAAGGAGGAATTCAGAGAGGAAGATGTTGAGGTTAAGAAACTAAAAATAGGTAACATCAGGGAAAACTGCAAAAACTTTTTATATCAGGAAGATACAGAAAAAGTGTACAAACCGGAAGAGATCACCTGAAAATAGAACAAGGCAAAGCCATGGGAGGTTTTGTATTCTTTTAACCATGAATGTGAGGGCTACAAAAAACACAGAGAACATTTAATCAACTCATGTTAGGATTTTAGTAAATGCTGTGTACACACCATTCTTAGTTGACCTGAAATTATAATTGCATTATAATTAAAGAAATCACATTAAAATGAGGTAAACTGCAATTGGAATCAGATCTGCATATAGTCTGGTTAGCTACATGTTTTAGAAAGGGTAGAGGGAGAAATTTTTTTAGGAATGTAAGCCTTATAGAATGAGGTCATGAGAGAGATTCTGAGTTGTGTATTAATGGCTCATTTTTATGTATAGCATGTATCTGATGTACTTTTTCTGGTTCTGGTCAAAGTTAATGGAGACAAATCATGTACTTGTTTATGTCATCTTGACTCATATCTGGTAACATATTTTTCTTCTTTCAAAGAAGTGGAAATATCCAATTGTAAGCCATTTCTGTTGTTTTCTTCTTCAGTTTACTGGCAATGACAACTTATTGATGAGAACAGTCGACTTTGTGCCACTATAGGATGTTGAATCATTCCTTGACCATTTTGTTTTTTTCTGGTAAAAATTACTTTCTCTTTGGAACTAAAGCTTGAAGACAAAATCTCAAATGCATTCTCATTGCTAAAAATATAAGTTTAGTATTATACCTTATAAATAATGTTTTAAAAAATATTTCAAACAAAAATATTTTTAATATGGAAAATACATAATACTTATGTTACAGAGTTGAACAAGTCCTAATTTCATGCTCAGTGTCTCTTAAATGGAACTTAAAAAATACTGTTTTTTATTAAATATAACACATTCTCTCCTCTTTTTAAAGTGTATTTACATATGTTCTCCACTCTACAGCTCATTTTTCCTCTGTACTTCTTCCCTAGTTAAGATTATCAGCCTCTTACAACCAAAACGTGTAGTGTTGTTTTAGAAGCAAATGAAAAACTACTATCATTCCATAACATTTAAAATTCATATCTGAACATACTTGCCAATCATCACCAAATCAGAAACTCATTTTATTACATCTAAATGTTTTCTGAGAAGTTATCTAAATAAGAATTTGTCTAGCAAATAGTCTGTCGAAACTTTTTTGGCATTCTGAGATAAATTGAATGAATGTTCTTACGTTTAAGTCATTAATCCATATCAAGTTAATTTTTGTATAAGGTGTAAGGAAGGGTCCAGTTTCAGTTTTCTGCATATGGGTTGCCAGTTTTCCCAATATATTTATTAAATAGGGAAGCCTTTCCCCATTGCTCGTTTTTGTCAGGTTTGTCAAAATCAGATGGTTGTAGATGTATTGCATTATTTCTGAGGCCTCTGTTCTGTCCCATTGGTCTATATCTCTGTTTTGGTACAAGTACCATGCTGTTTTGGCTACTGTAGCCTTGTAGTATAGTTTGAAGTCAGGTAGCATGATGCCTCCAGCTTTGTTCTTTTGCTTAGGATTGCCTTGGCTATATGGGCTCTTTTTTGTTCCATATGAAATTTAAAGTAGCTTTTTCTAATTCTGTGAAGAAAGTACATGGTAGCTTGATGGAGATAGCACTGAATCTATAAATTACTTTTGACAGTGTGACTATTTTCATGATATTGATTCTTCCTATCCATGAGCATGGAATGTTTCTCCATTTGTTTGGGTCCTCTCTTACTTCATTGAGCAGTGGTTTGTAGTTCTCCTTGAAGAGGTCCTTCACATCCCTTGTAAGTTGGATTCCTAGGTATTTTATTCTCTTTGTAGCAGTTGTGAATGGGCGTTCACTCATGATTTGGTTCTGTTTTTCTATTATTGGTATATAGGAATTCTT
>NW_012105675.1:1506773-1508930 GCF_000951045.1 Mandrillus leucophaeus | reverse complement strand
AAAAAAAAATCCCATCAAAATGTGGGTGAAGGATATGAACAGACATTTCTCAAAGAAGACATTTATGTGGGCAACAAAGATACGAAAAAAAGCTCATCATCACTGGTCATTAGAGAAATGCAAATCAAAACCACAATGAGATACCATCTCATGCCAGTTAGAATGGCGATCATTAAAAAGTCAGGAAACAACTGATGCTGGAGAGGATGTGGAGAAATAAGAACGCTTTTACACTGTTGGTGGGAGTGTAAATTAGTTCATCCATTATGGAAGACAGTGTGGTGATCCCTGAAGGATCTAGAACAAGAAATACCATTTGACCCAACAATCCCATTACTGGTTATATACCCAAAGGATTATAAATCATTCTACTGTAAAGACATGCACACGTGTGTTTATTGTGGTACTGTTCACAATAGCAAAGACTTGGAATCAACCCAAATGCTCATCAGTGATAGACTGGATAGAGAAGATGTGGCCCATATACATCAGGGAATACTATGCAGCCATATAAAATGATGGGTTCATGTCCTCTGCAGGGACATGGATGAAGATGGAAACCATCATTCTCAGCAAATTAACATAGGAACAGAAAACCAAACACCACATGTTGTCACTCATAAGTGGGTGTTGAACAATGAGAACACATGAACACAGGAAGGGGAACATCACACACCTGGACCTATCGGGGGGTGCAGGGCTAGAGAAGGGATAGCATTAGGAGAAATACCTAATACCAATGATGAGTTGATGGGTGGAGCAAACCACCATGGCACATATATACCTACGTAACAAACCTGCATGTTCTGCACATGTATCCCACAAGTTCTTAACCTGGGTTGACTGATGACTTTAAGGGATTTTGTAAATTTTCTAAAATCATCTGCAAAATACTCTGTGTACATGTATTTGAGTGGTGACTAGTAGAGTACTGAGGCACATAGCTTTTAAAGGAGCCAGAACCACACAAAAACAGCTAGGGATTTCATATTTTCAAACACTTGTTTACAGACATGGAGTGTTTTTGAATGCTTAAAATATGTTGATTGAACTGAAATCCATAATTGCTCATTGAGTACCTGCTGGGTGTAGGAGCTATGGTCTGTGTTCCAACCCAATCAGATTACAAGAACATGCAAATAGGGTCAGGAGAGGGTAAGCATGTACATATATTCACTAAGATACAAGGCAATGCAAAAATAAATATGATATAGTAGCTGCAAGATAAGGGTTTAAGAAGATATTCATGAAGATGCTAACTTCAATATGCCACTTGGTATGAGAGGAGTTTTTCCACTTCTCATCCTTAAAAAGTTATTACTAAGGTACAAATATTATAATTCCACCTTAAAACAAATAGTGCATTGAGTCAAATATACCACGAAACATGAAAATAAGTCATTTCACAAAATATAAGTGCCATCTAAAATATTACTCCAGTGTCTATGTACATCTCTTAGAGCAAATATGTATTAAAATATATACCTGTTGAGTTGAGCAATACATATATCTAAAACCTTTTGTTGGGACTGCAAAAATGAAAAGACATAGCTCATATTTCAGGCAGTTTACAATTTATTTTACTCTTGACTATTTCACATTTTCTGAATATGTCTGTGCTATTTGATGTTTCTTAAATGCTGTATAAACTAAAATATCCTCTCAAGCAGAAACACTTCTGCCAGAACTAAGACTAAATTTGGAATTTGCAGGAGTAAATACAAAGACAATGTGGTCAATTAGCATCTACTAATATTTTTATAGACACATGAAACTTTGTGTGTTCAAATTTCCTAAGATGCCGTTTGTGTTTCTAAAGATTTCCCTTTCCCTTCCGTATCTACAAGGTTAGCTATAAATTAAGTCCACCTGATTTACCAAGGATTATCTCTCATTTTCTCCTACCATGATCTTAACACATTTTCCTTGAAGTTGCACTTTTAAAACTCATTTATTGACAATGTGGCACAGTGTGTTCCTCTATATCATAACATCAGACAAAAAACTGCACTTTTTTAAAATTTATTTATTATTATTATACTTTAAGTTGTAGGGTACATGCGCATAACGTGCAGGTTTGTTACATATGTATACTTGTGCCATGTTGGTGTGCTGCACCCATCAACTCGTCATTTACATCAGGTATAACTCCCAATG
>NW_012105675.1:1499931-1501968 GCF_000951045.1 Mandrillus leucophaeus | reverse complement strand
ACTTCATTGAGCAGTGGTTTGTAGTTCTCCTTGAAGAGGTCCTTCACATCCCTTGTAAGTTGGATTCCTAGGTATTTTATTCTCTTTGTAGCAGTTGTGAATGGGCGTTCACTCATGATTTGGTTCTGTTTTTCTATTATTGGTATATAGGAATTCTTTTGATTTTTGCTCATTGATTCTGTATCATGAGACTTTGCAGAAGTTGCTTATCAGCTTAAGGAGATTTGGGGTTGAGACGACAGGGTTTTCTAAATATACAATCATGTCATCTCCAAACAGACAATTTGACTTCCTCTCTTCCTATTTGAATGCCCTTTCTTTCTCTTGCCTGATTGTCCTTGCCAGAATTTCCAATACAATGTTGAATAGGAGTGGTGAGAAAGGGCATCTTTGACTTGTGCCAGATTTCAAAGGGAATGCTTCCAGCTTTTGCCCATTCAGTATAATATTGGCTGTGCATTTGTCATCAATAGCTGTTATTATTTTGAGATACATTCTATCAATTCCTAGTTTACTGCGACTTTTTAGCATGGAGGGGTGCTGAATTTTATTAAAGGCCTTTTCTACATCTATTGAGAATGTCATGCGGTTTTTGTCATTGATTCTGTTTATGTGATGGATTATGTTTATTGATTTGCATATGTTGAACCAGCCTTGAATCCCAGGGAGGAAGCCGACTTGATAAGCTGGTGGTGGACAACCTTTTCCATGTGCTTCTAGATTCAATTTGCTATTATTTTATTGAGGATATTTGCATCGCTCTTCATCAGGGATATAGGCCTGAAATTTTCTTAGTTTTGTCTCTACCAGGTTTCGTATCAGGATGAAAACCTAGGCAATACCATTCAGGAAATAGGCATGGGCAAAGACTTCATACCTAAAACACAAACAGCAATGGCAACAGAAGCCAAAATTGACAAATGGGATCTAATTAAACCAAAGAGCTTCTGCACAGCAAAAGAAACTATCATCAGAGTAAACAGACAATATTCAGAACAGGAGAGAATTTTTGCAATCTATCCAGCTGACAAACGGCTAATATCCAGAAACTGCAAAGAACTTAAACAAATTTACAAGAAAAAAAAATCCCATCAAAATGTGGGTGAAGGATATGAACAGACATTTCTCAAAGAAGACATTTATGTGGGCAACAAAGATACGAAAAAAAGCTCATCATCACTGGTCATTAGAGAAATGCAAATCAAAACCACAATGAGATACCATCTCATGCCAGTTAGAATGGCGATCATTAAAAAGTCAGGAAACAACTGATGCTGGAGAGGATGTGGAGAAATAAGAACGCTTTTACACTGTTGGTGGGAGTGTAAATTAGTTCATCCATTATGGAAGACAGTGTGGTGATCCCTGAAGGATCTAGAACAAGAAATACCATTTGACCCAACAATCCCATTACTGGTTATATACCCAAAGGATTATAAATCATTCTACTGTAAAGACATGCACACGTGTGTTTATTGTGGTACTGTTCACAATAGCAAAGACTTGGAATCAACCCAAATGCTCATCAGTGATAGACTGGATAGAGAAGATGTGGCCCATATACATCAGGGAATACTATGCAGCCATATAAAATGATGGGTTCATGTCCTCTGCAGGGACATGGATGAAGATGGAAACCATCATTCTCAGCAAATTAACATAGGAACAGAAAACCAAACACCACATGTTGTCACTCATAAGTGGGTGTTGAACAATGAGAACACATGAACACAGGAAGGGGAACATCACACACCTGGACCTATCGGGGGGTGCAGGGCTAGAGAAGGGATAGCATTAGGAGAAATACCTAATACCAATGATGAGTTGATGGGTGGAGCAAACCACCATGGCACATATATACCTACGTAACAAACCTGCATGTTCTGCACATGTATCCCACAAGTTCTTAACCTGGGTTGACTGATGACTTTAAGGGATTTTGTAAATTTTCTAAAATCATCTGCAAAATACTCTGTGTACATGTATTTGAGTGGTGACTAGTAGAGTACTGAGGCACATAGCTTTTAAAGGAGCCAG
>NW_012105675.1:1484734-1498426 GCF_000951045.1 Mandrillus leucophaeus | reverse complement strand
TCACTGATGGACATTTGGGTTGATTCCAAGTCTTTGCTATTGTGAATAGTGCTGCAATAAACATACGTGTGCATGTGTCTTTATAGCAGCATAATTTATAATCCTTTGGGTATATACCCAGTAATGGGATGGCTGGGTCATATGGTACATCTATTTTATAAAGCATAATTTTACTTTAGATTTGAAAGGGTTAATTTCAAGTATTACATTTATAACAAAAGTAAACATACTGTGAAATGGAAATGCAAACTGTTCTTGAAATTTTAATATTGTCCATTAGATTTTAGAGCTAATCCTTGTAATAAACTCCCTTGGACTACACTCTGATCTCCCATCTGTTGTGTTGGTTCAAGCTGACTTGCCCTTTTGAGTGCTTTGATAAGTAAGCTGAGAATCTCACTCCTAAAATCCAATTCACCCATTTATTCTCAACCCGACCTGTATCCAATCATTTCTTATTTAAAATGTCTCTATAAAGTCTTTTCTTTCCTCCCAGCTAAATTCAAAATTATTTTCACAGCCAATTTCTAATCTTCTATACTGATAATTAAGTATTCATAATCTTGTATTCGCCATATTCTCCTCTTACCTTGATCTTCTTCAGCATTGATAATCTATATTATTCACACATTTGCTTGTAAATATACTTACATATGAAATAATAATACTTATTTTTTCTCAGAGAAAAGAAGACTGCATGCAAAAGGCATAATTAATCTGAAGGGGAAAAAAAATGAGGACTGGACAACAGTAACAGAAACTACCAGTAGTTTATCTGCTAGGCAAGACAAGAGGCAACGTTGCCAGAACATTTTTAATGATCATGACAGTGTCTACAATATCCACATCCAGACTCCTTCTACGCTGAACAACATGCTCCGTCTTCACATATACATATCAAGAAACTATGAACAATTTGAGTGTGGAAAGGATCATTGTGCCGTGGAACATTCCACTCTAAGATGTAGTAGGAGTCCTGACTACAAGGGTGGCATCTGAGTTGCCTGGTGCATCAACAAGGCAGACAATGGGGTCTGGGTGGAGTGCACAGCCACTGAGAAGTTATAGTTCTACATATTATGATTTCTTGGTTATATGCAAGGGATTTGTTGTTGGCCACAAACTGATATACTAAGAACTTCCTTTGAGCAGTAAACAAAGTCTAAACATTGCTATAAGATCTTTCATAAATTATTCTTTCAATGCCTCCGTTTCTTCATCAGTATAGTAGGACTCACAACCCTATTCCTCAAAGTGTTACTGTAACTATTTGAAGAAATTCTTAATGTAAAGCACTTGTACCAGGACTAATACGTGGCACACAGAAAACAAGAAACCTCAGCTATCATTAAAATTTTTCTAAGGGCAGCTGGAAATTTACCAGTCTACTGGAAAGTTAACTAAGATTTTGTATCACACATTCTAAGTAAATGTGATCAAAGAATGACTGTCAGTCTATTTGGCTCTACAAGTAGAAGACTTTGAAAATCTTAGTGCTGTATTCACAAGACAGTGGAATTTTATAACTACTTTGCTTGAAATACATTAAAAATTCTATTTCCATATCTGAATTCAGTCTGAATTATTAGAGAAAATGAATAAATGCCTTGATGAGTTATACATGTAATTATTTTATTTCTTCTAAATTTTTTCTTCTTGCCTAAAATTCTACAAACTTGTAGAGAAAAATTTCTACAAATTTCGAAATACAGAAATCATTTATGAAAACTTTTTCTTCCTAAATATGCAAATGTTTATCAAGTATTCATAATATGATATTAAAATGTCTATAGATTAATTAAATGCTTTAAGAAATTGTATTAATTAGAAAATAATGATGTCTTTCAAAAAATTTTCTGACGAGGTATAAAATGATAGTATTGCTGCATTTAAAATAAAACACTCACATAGATGATCTCTCCAGTTCACTTGGACATTGAGAAAAAGAACATACCTACTTATATAGAATTATTTGAGAATGATGTAAGAAAATTCTATGAAATTAATTTACCATATTCTTTTATAAATTTAACACAATTAGAGAAAAATTAGTGACATTAATTTCAATTAAATTCAGAAATGGTGATTATTTTATTTATAGTTTTTCAACTCACTTTTTTTTCTTACCAAAATAGTAATGGTGATAATATTAATACATTTTTTTTTTTTTTTTAGTCTATTACCTGTCCTTGGAGAAGCTCTCAGGATGCATAATAAAGTATCGGGTTGTTTTCTCAATTAGGGCTTTAACCTATGATGAACTTTCATTTGGCCATCTCTTCCTGACACATAATCACAATGACTATGAGATTAATTTATTTAGACAGGATTCAACAGGGCAGTTACTTGTTCCACAATTTGATGGGGAATAAGAACCAATTCCCTGCAGAATAGAAGCATAAGAACTTTTATCCATCTATTCTAATGTGCATTAATTTTAAAAAAGCATATAATAGTTAAGAAAATCCTGTTAGATACTCAGAAATAAGGATTTTTAAAGCATACAGTCTTCTCACAAAACAGTTTAACTGTGGCTTTAGAATAAGGTGACGTCATAGACCTACGCATAATCATTGCTCAATATTGATCAAGATGAAGATGAGAACATTACTCAGTCTTTAAGAGAGTTAGCTGAACCAGTCTGAAAACCTGTGTTGTGTATTCAATCAGGACACATCTAAAGAATGTTTTTGGGAATCCGTCACAGATAAAGTTTTTGCCTTTGATTTCCGTAGTTTTTTGAAAGAGATTGTTTTAGTAGAGAACAAGGCTTAAACATTACAGAGGATGTGAACAGTGCATCTGGTAAGATAAGGTGAAAAAATTTTCAACTCAATCTGAATTTAAAAATTGAGTCATATATGTTTATATAACTGAAAGTACAGAGAGATAAAGCTAGTGTCAGGTTATGCTTATTACGGCTGTTAAAATCACAGAATACCCAATTATCATTTCTTCTCCCTGTGTTTAATGGGGTTGTCAGTTAAACTGCTTTCACATGTAGCATTATATATAATCTGTATAACAACTGTGGGTAGAGTGATTAGGCATATTCATACATAGGTATGTAAAAGTAATCCATAAACTATAAAATGTCATATAAATGTGGAATTGTATAATTAGCACTATTATTGTTACTGATTTTGAAGTGTTTTGGCATTAAACATCAACTCTGTTACACCTGAGGTTTGCACAGTACTCAAAAAATAGGAATTTGAAGCTTTGAAATTAGAAATATACCCTTGGCAACCACGCATTTACTACTCTAATAGAACAAACTGTCAAGAACAATTTTTTTTTTTTTATCTTGAGAACTAACACTTTTTGATTGACCTTATATAAAATTGCTTTCAAATAATTAAAAAGTAGTTTTTATAGTGGAAAAGTTCAGTGGAAGTCTAAATTCTAAACATGTTATTTTTGAAATTGAGACATTGTGGTAGCATTGTTTACTCTCTTAATTTTGCATTTATACGTTCATAATTTATTTCGCCAGACCAATTTGCTAGAATTAACCTTTTTAACTAAATGCAAAAAACAACCTGAAGAGAAGAACAGTGCTTTTATTTCTGCAAGGAGTTGCAGAACATTTGTAATCATGGTCAAAAATTTAAATATCCATGGGCAGTATGTCAATGTGCTATTTTAAAAGATACATGTGAACTTCAAAAATTTTTTTGTCTTACTGTAAACACTATTTGTGAATAAGTTGTCAAAATCATGAATATATTTCAGTGAATGTAATATTCACAGTAAACATCTGCTCAACTTAATTTCTCTAAAGTTATAATAGTCATCAAATATGGCTACTTGGGAAGTAGAATATTGGCTGTTCCACTAAAGAAGAAGACTCTAAAAGGAAATCAAATGAAAAAACTTCATTCCACCTTTTTGTTTGGAATTGAAAAAATGACATTTTCAAAATAACATAATTCCTTAGAGAAAGCAGAAAGTTTGCCTCCATCTCATCTTCACACTGGAGCTGGTGCTGGTCCTGAACTTTACTAGTTGTTAGTAAGAGGTTTAAGTAGTCTTGTAAATATTTCAGGTTAAAATGTGATATTATTCTTTGCAGTTACTTTTGAGTATTTTTTTTTAATAGTCATTGTGTGTCCTATAAGATATCCATCCTTCATACCCAGTAATAAAGCATGTTCCGCATGAATGGATTAGCTTCTGTCCTGTAGAGGGCGCTGCTGTATATTTATGCAAGCACCGCTAGGCCATTGAAGGTTGAAAATAAAAGATAACAGTATCGATGTTTTTGAGTCTCATCAAAACAAAGATGGGGCCACAGAGACGAAGAAAAGTATGGAAAGAATATTGAGAAGAACATTCTACTTTTAAATGAAGATTTCAATATATATTTTAAGCTCAGTATGAGTCATGTAAGTCATTGTCACTTTCTTTTCCCAAAAATGGCCTAGGAAAATTAAAAAAAAAAAAAAAATTGATAATGATAGGAAAGCAATGCTTTTAGAGAATTTTTTTTCTATAAATGGTGTGTTGAAATTGGGTATTAATTTTGAAATCAATTTATTTAAAACTAAAACATCCCCACCTACTGAAAAGCTCTCCTGACATTTCTACCTCTCCTTAAGAGTTAGTTTCTTCCTTCTCTGTACTCCTATAGGATGCTGTATATGTGGCTTCTGCAGCATATATAGTTATATGCTCTGGGGCTCTACTGAATTGTGACCCCTACGAAGTCAGGGCCCTCTTCTCATTCACTATGCTAGCAATGCCTTGCACAGAGTGTTTACTCAATAAACATGTACGGAATAAACGAGCAAGCGACTAATGAAAATGAAAATCATTTCAAGGGCAGAAATAAAGTTTACCTAGAATACCAAATTAGCAACACAAATATAAATTCTATGGAAAGACATGACTATAAAGAACTATTGAATTTTCTCCAAATTACTGTAAGCATAGAGGAATGTAAATGATTTACTACCAATACATATTCTGATGTCTTTATTAACCTATATTTAACATTATTAAGGAGTTTTCTTTTTCTTATTTTTTTAAATGGGAATGCTAACCTAAAAATACTTGATAATCAGGATTGTATATAAAGTGAAAACTTCATTGAAAATACAATAATGCTTAGCATTATTATTATTATTATTATTGAGACAGAGTCTCACTTTTTTCCCCAGGCTGGAGTGCAGTGCCGCGATCTTGACTCGCTGCAAGCTCTACCTAGGGGGTTCACGCCATGCTCCTGCCTCAGCCTCCCGAGTAGCTGGGACTACAGGTGCCCGCCACCGTGCCCAGCTAATTTTTTGTATTTTTAGTAGAGAAGGGGTTCCACCACGTTAGCCAGGATGGTCTTGATCTCCTGACCTCATGATCCACCCGCCTCGGCCTCCCAAAGTGCTGGGATTACAGGCGTTGAGCCACCGTTCCCGTCCGCATTATTATCTTAAAGAATACAAAACTCTACTTATACAAACACACGCACACACATACACAGACACACACACATATATATATATAATGGCTTTAATGTAGTAGAAAAGAGCATATCTGGAAAGCAGATTTATTATGGGTAGCCAGAAAAGAGTCATGTTTCTAACGGAACTGAATACATAAGCAAAAAATAAATCTATATATAGAGAGAGCATGTGAGACAGATTATCTAATATATCCAATAGTTTTGCATATGCCCAAAAAAACTTCTTAAACTATGAGTGCCTCAATTTTTTAAAAAGTTTTAGATTATTTTTCCAGTAATTATCTACCTGTTTCTTTCTTTCTCTTATTGATTTGTTTTTAAAAGTTAAGAGGTGTTTGACCAAAGCTCTTGGGTAGATGAGATATTAATCACAATATATTTTTATATTTCTTTAACTAGATTAGATGTTAACCTTCATTTCCAAAATGACATGAAGACTCATTCAGAATCGTGTCATGAACAGATATTTAATCAGTCCAACAATTTATCCCCAGGAAATCTGCATCTCAGAGGTTTTATATCATTTTGCATTATTTGTCATTGTTAAGGAACAATAAAAAGCATAAATGAAAATGACCATATTAAAAAAGCAAGATGTTTTACTTCCCAATGTCATTGGAAATGGGAAACTATGCTAGCGGAAAATACAAAAATATTATCACTTAAGGGTAAATCTTTTTATGGCTAAGCATCACGCCGATGGCAGAGTAAAAACCACTCAATGTGGCCACAATGATGATCGGTTTGGATTGACTTAGCTACAGAGCATCTGCAGAGATTTAAGGGATTGGCCACAATTCTCTTCTGATGGCTCTGCCAAAACATGGTCAATTTATTTGGGTCCATAGACCTGAACCAAACTAAAGTGATGCTTTCAAGTGATTATAAAACAGATCCAAATAAAATATCCTATAAGTGCAGCCAAATCACTAAGCAATAGATACTTGGGTTACTGGTTTTTTGAAAGAAAATTGTTTTTTCTTTACATTTTGTTATAATGGCTTGAATGTAGTAGAAAAGAACCTATCTGGAAAGCAGATTTATTATGGGTAGCCAGAAAACAGTCATGTTTCTAACGGAACTGAAACATTGCCCATTCATAGATTCTAAGAGAAGAAGCTGTTTCAAAACATTTGAAGTTATAGGACAGAGCAAAGCAAAGAAGTAACTGGAGGAAACAACAGGATAAAAACGATGATCCCAAGCACTACTTTCAAGTCTTTAGACCCCACGGAGGACCTCAGGCCCTTGGAGGACAGTTGGAGAGACAATGCCGGACTCCTAGCACTCATTAAGGGATGCAAAGTGGTCTGTTTTTAACTTGTTTCTGTAACGGAGCACTTTTTTTTTTTTTTACATTTCCTATGAATTTCTTTAAAAATTTGGCCTCAATTGCTTAAAGTGGTCTCTATCTTTACGATATCATGAAACACACAAACTTTAAAAACAAAAGGGGAGGAATCAAATTAACTCATTTTATTGGGCAAACTAAATTTAACACCAAAAAAAAGAAAAAAAAAAAAAACCTGAAGTTTTCTAAAGCTAATCACTTAAAAATCACTTAATTACTTGTTTTTTTAATCACTGTGATAAGTGTTGTGAAGATTTACTGACAAGTATTTGATGAGCATCTGCAATGTACTAGACAGAGGCAATTAAGAAATAGTTCTTGCTCCTTCCTTAGAAGCTCATAATTTTATAGGGGTGGTTCAAAAACTTAAACCATTCTAGAACTCGGGAAAAATGTCAAAGAAGTAAGAAGCAACAAACTTAAAAAGGAGATTAAAATCGGTGGTCACAGCCCATAAAGACTAAGTGAAGGAAGAATTGCGTGGGGGCGGAGAGGGGTTGGAGTTTGAGAGATGAGTGGAACTTTATATCATACAAAGGGTGAAAATTGTATTCAGAAGGATAAGCACTTCAGAAGGATAGGCTGAAAAGCTGCAGTAGTTACTCGGAAACCACCAGTAGTTTGTTATTTTTTGTAATATAAACAAGAGCAGTCGTGTAAGGTCCAAAGGGAGACAGGGATCATGTCACGAAGGGCCTTGTGTGTCAGGCTCATGAGCTTGAATTCCATCCAATAGTGGACTCAGGGTCATCAACTGAGGAGTCTTACAAGGAAAATCATACTCAGATAGCAACTTTAAATGTTGGCATTCAGTTGACATTAATATTGATGAGAAAAATTATATTACAATTATCATTTTAAAAATTGTTGCTGATTTTTACATTGTATGAAGACAATATAATTATACATTAAAATGACCATTTATTTTCCTATGTGTAAGGCTAAGTAGTCATGGGTATTATTTCAATAAAAATTCTTCAAAATTAATTTGTAGTCTAACACACCCTATGTTAGTATTTAAATACATACACAGTACAAAAGACCTTAGGAAAACAAAGACTTTCATAATGTCCAGGAAGGGATTTCTAATAATTTTTTTTTAAATCAGTAAAAAGCACACAAAAATATGATCAAAATCTTTAAGCTCATACATTTAAAAAATGCAACTAAACTCTAATTGAAAAGATTATCAACAATAATTTTTAGACCTATATAAAAAAAGATAATTTCTTTGAGGATTTGCACTGGTGTTTAGACATGGATACCTAGAATTTTCCTTAGGCTAACATCTTTTAACCTTGTCATCTTTGATAAATATTGCAATCTATGCCCTACTGGAATGCAAATTAAAATTCAGGTTGAGTTACATAGTGGTTTCCCTGAGTGAGTGGGGCAGTGGCTTGCAGAAACAAGAGAGAATCTTTTTGAATGCTGGTAACAATCCATTTCCTAATTTGGTTGTTGGTTCCACAGTTACGTTCACTTATGCCAATTTACCACCTGTGCATAATAACTAAGTTATACATTGCATGTATATTATAACTCTATGTGGCTGCTTATTTACAAATACTGAAAAAATTCTAAAATGCTGACTTAGACAATACAAAACCAATGGGACAAAGACTGAATTATTTTCAAACTACATAATCTGCAATCCCATCCAGCTTTCTTGCTCCCTGGGTATGTGCATGTGTGCCACAGACAGAGACTGGAAGTACTGACTTTTTCTTCCCCAGTCTCTCTTATAAAACTATTATTAAACTTGTATAGGTTTGCATATCAGGGAATACAACTCCCTGTTCAACTTCAGAGGTAATCTCTTATTTAAAATTTATTATGACATGTTGAAATGAAAAAGACAAACATTTAGCAAAACAAGTTCACCTTCAAAAGTATCTTGAGATTTGGTTAGAATCAAAGTTATCCTTTATTAGACAAGGCTGTTTTCTTTGACCAAGCGAGCTTCAGTATCAGTGAAACAGGAAGGGTACACATTACATAACAGCCACATCAACTGAATCAACCCTAAAAATCAATGGGAATTTTTACAGGAATATGTCAGGAGCAAATCCAAGAGACCTTGTTGTAACATGAGTAACAAATTATCAGAGAAGTAGTTCGTGGCAGTTATTTCCAGTAGAAAATAAAATGAGAAAAATGTAAAACAAATAATGTTACTTTACATACATTCCAGACTTAACCTGTATGACACTACATTGCAATAGCTAGTGTGGTTTTTTGACTACACTGTATTAATCTTGAGCTGACTGCAGTCAACAATCTTAAATCACCTATCTTTGTATCCTCAATGACTAAAACAGTGTATTAGTACATGGCAAAAAAAAAAAAAAAAAAAAAAAAGAAGTAATTGATGTAGTAGAAAAATTTTTCTCACAATATCCAGTGTGATTCTTCAGAAACAGCACTTCATTGTTGATAAAAAAGCATATCTCAGAAGTTTCTAAGGTTCAGTTGTCACAAAGCAGTTGTACTTTCTTTTACAGACTCCCTGAGTGCCCACATTTTTTTATTGGAGACTTTTTTTCAGGGTTGTTTTTCTTCCAGACATTTACAGGTAAAGCACATTTGTATAAAATTTGTGGATATAATATATAGTAAAGTTTACACCATTTCCCTTTCTTTAAGAATTTTCCCAACACATAAAGGAAGCTACCCAATGTACATCTATCACCTCACACAGCTAGCATCGTTTTATGGTGAGAACACCTAAGATCTACCATCTTAGCAAATTTCAAGTATACAATACAGCATGATTAACCTTACTTGCCATGCTGTATATTCAATCCCCAGAATGGGGTCATCTTCTAATTGATTATTTGTACCTCCTGACCAACATCTCTTAATTTCCTCCACCCCCAGCTACTGGCAACCACCATTCTATTCTCTGCTTTTGCAAATTCTACTTTTTCAGATTCTACATATAGTGAGATTGTGAAGCATTTGTCTTTCCGTGTTTGCTAATTTCACCTAGCATAATGTCCTCTCATCACAAATGTCACAATTTCCTTCATTATGGCTAAATATTTCAGTGTGTGTAAATACATATACATATATGTATATGTGTGTTGTATATACATATATGTGTGTATGTATGTATATATATATGTATTTATTACACATTTACTTTATTCATTCATCAGTTGATGGACATTTAGGTTATTTTGGTGTCTTTGCTATGGTGAATGATGCTGCAATGAATATGGTAGAGTAGCTATCTCTTCAGCATACTGACTTTTTTTTCTTTTGGGTGTATACACAGAAGTAAGATTGCTAGATTCTTCTGTATATTAAAGTCCAGTTTGCTTCAGCTACTTGAGATGTGACCCCAAGAATTTAGCAAGGAAATGGTTATATTAATTCAGGTATGACGTGATATGATGTTCTGTATGTGAAAGTTCAGGTTCCGCTACACTATTTACTAAAGAGTTTATCCTCTCTCTATTCTATATTCTTCATGCCCTTCTCAAAGATTAGTTGATCATAAATGTATGAGTTTACCTCTGGGATCTCTGTTCTCTCTTCAGTTTTTATGCCAGTACCATACTCTTTTGATTATTATAGCTTTGTAATATACCTTCAAATCATAAAGCTGTGATGCCTCCAGTTTTGTTTTGTTTTTTTCCCAAAATTGCTTTGGCTATTTAGAGTATTTTATGTTTCCATACAAATTTTATGGTTTTTTTTCTAATAACTGTAAAAAAATTCATTGAAATTTTGACAGGGTTTGCATTAAGCTTGTTGATCACTTTGGATAGTAAGAAAACAAATCCCATTTACAACAGCATCAAAAAATAAAACATTTAGAGAAAAATTTGACTAAGGTTGTAAAAGATCTGTGCATTAAGAACTAAGGTATTGACGAAAGAAATTGAGTAAGACACAAATAAAAGCATAACGCATAGGAAACTTGAAAAAACTATGAGCTATTGACACAATTGAGTGTTAAGCAACTGAGAAAAACAGAAAAAAACTGTTCACTATATACAGATACTAAGTTATTCCAGAACATATTAAAGCAAAATGAAGTATATAAATAACATGCTAACTTTATTAAATACACACATGTACACACTTTTCTTTTTTTAAAGGATCACAGAAAAATTATAGGCTAAAGAAAATGATCACTTATGAGGATGTGTGAACAAGTTGTAAGGAACAGATATCAGAATGAGACGTCTTTGAACGCACCTTTGTATAGTTTTGACTTGTGAACCATGTAAATGTTTTTATATTTCTTAAAAAGTAAATTTAAGAAAAACAATAAAGCAAACCTTACTATTGTATGCTAATATAAGCAAAATAAACCTCAATGGGGCTTTTTTAGCATTATCACACAGAAAATAAAGAACAAATTCAAATAAATTTTGAAAAGATTTCGCTGTCAGCAAATACTCCTAGGAACAGAAAGAGAAAACAAAAAATCCTTGAACTTTACTAAATAGATTTTAGGTGGTGATATTGATATTGTGATATCCGTTAGAAAATAAAACAAGAAAAATGCAAAACAATACCAACTTACATACATTCAGGACTTAACCTGTATCACACCACATTGCAACAGTTGATAAGGCTGTTTGACTACACTGTATTAACCTGGAGCTGATTACATTCAACAACCTTAAACCAAAAAAAATAAATAAATAAACTGATTTTTTTTTTTTTTTTGAGACGGGGTCTCACTCTATTGCCCAGGCTGGAGTGCAGTGGTGTGATCTTGGCTCAGAGAAACTTCTGCCTCCTGGGTTCAAGCAATTCCCCCACCTCAGCCCTCCAAGTAGCTGGGATTACAGGTGAGCACCACCACACCAAGCTGGGGGTTTTGCTATGTTTCGCAGGCTGCTCTCCAACTTTTGAGCTCAGGTATCTGCCCTCTTCAGCCTCCCAAAGTGGATATCATGATTCTTAATGTAAGGAAAATCAAATAAGTAAATATACTGAATTTTGGGGAGACATGATTCTCATGACAGGAAATGGGAGATCAAATTATAGAGCAAGAGAAGTGAGGAAAAACCATGTATCATTGGATTTGAATTAGAGAAGAATTTATGATTAAGAAAAAAGTAATGAAGATTACGTATTCCCTAGTTTTGTTTTTAAATCACCACTAGCAATAAGCACACGTAATACTCAGATCTTGGTATCTTTCTTATTAAAGCAGGAATCCTTAAAGAATAGTACATACAAGGTTTGGGGCAGAGGAATCAGAAAGTGAGCTCTGAATATTTTGTTGCTTCAGAATTTAAGGCAATCACGAACGCATAGAGAAGACAATAGGTCAAAGTTGCCATTTTGAAGGGGTTTCCAACAGCCAGTTTATATAAGTATCAAAAAGAATATTTCAAGTAATGTATAATTTCACATTGAATACTTAAAAATCCATAAGTTGGTAATATTAAATTTTTTTTTAAGAAATGAAAAGATAGGAGAGAGAACTTTTTAAACAGAGGAATGCCAGGTCATAAGTGTAGAAGGAAGGACGTAATTGGAAAATTTTTATTTTGTGTTCCACAATGTAATAACTCATTCATGCAAGGATCATCAATAGATGTCAAAACCATTTACAAAATTGTGGAGGAGCAGAATATTTGGTTTCAAGATATCACTCGACATTAATAGTTATCAATAACATGGAATAAATATATCACTAGAATAAATAAGTCTAGCAGATCCTATCTTATCCAAGTGACTCAAACTTAGTGTCACCAATTATAGGACAAACTGGCATTGTGAGTCCTTCTGTATGATGAAATGGGAAGTGTGTATCATCGTCTGCATAACATTTTTTATCAAAATCGTTAATATACTTAAGGGGAAATCATCACACAAATCCAAATTGTATGACTCAAGACTATTGTCTTGGACTTTGTGTAAGTGGAAATGTTGTGAAAGGTAAATCAAGAGAGAATTATAGATTAAAGAAGGGTCAAGATATACAATATCAATTGCAATGCATAATCCTTGATTGGATGCTGAGTTGGGCAACTGAAGACATTTGAATATGGATTGTATTGAGACATTATTGCACCATTGTTAAATACTTTGGGTATTATAAAGTTGTGATCATGCAGGAGATATAAGATTATGTTCTTTTTAGGAGATACACGCTGAAGTATTATAACATCAGCCACTTATTTTTAAATAGTTCAGAAAAAAAGCATATTTGTATATATATCCATAAAATCTATATATGTATGTATCTATTAATATAATCTACCTATCTATAATTACAAAGATAGACAAAACAGATGTAGCAAAATTTTGATAACTGGTGAATCTAAATCAAGGTTTGACAAACTTTTTCTACAAGGACAGATGGTGGATATTTTAGGTTTTTGGTCCATATGGTCTCTGTCACAAGTACTCAACTCAGTCTTGCAGTGCAAAAGCAGCCACAGACAATACATAAATAAATGGGCATAGATTTGTTCCAATAAAACCATTGATAGAAGCAGATGACAAGCTGAAATTGTCCAGGAAACTCTAGTTTGAAGATCCCTGAGCTAGATGAATATTTTTATGGGTGTTCATTTTACTTTTTTGCTGTTTTGAAAATATTTAAAATAAAAAACATAGGTGAAATGACAATTCTCTATTGGAACAGAAATTATTCATTTGATTTTATTATAGAAGTGGAAAAACAACGGTATTTAATAAGAAGTCATTTAGCCTTTATTTGCTGTAATGTCACTGCTCTTCTCAGCAAGATAAAGAGAAGGTTAGAGACTATATAGATCCAGGTCTTTAGAAACAAACAAAAAGCACGATCAGCCAGAGAATAATAAACTACACATTCTTTGATCTGATTTTTTTTGTTTATAAACTTAAAATTAATAGTAATGAATGGGAAAATAAGAAACTT
>NW_012105675.1:1475306-1480369 GCF_000951045.1 Mandrillus leucophaeus | reverse complement strand
AATTTGACAGGGAAATGATGAAAAGAGAAGCTAACAGCAGCGATGGGGTATTAACAAAAGTGTTAAGAAAATATGGAAGGATGTTTGGCAAACAGTGTGGTGTCACACTCTTGAAGTATTCAACCTACATTCTCTTTTGTAAAGGGGCAGTCTTTTAGAACTTTACATTCGTTTTCAGTACAAAATAATAGTGTTTCATTATAAGAAAGTGCAACATAAAATACAGTTATCCATAATCTTTTCAGGCCTATAGCACTGTTGTTACCATCTAGTGGAATTCATTCCTCCATGTATTTTACTTAGGAAATCATACAGCACATAAAACTTTCTATCTTGCTCTTTTTAAGGCATTATATTGTAAGCATTTTATTTGAAAGGCCTACTAATGGAAATGGAATTGTTCATTCATTCAAAATATATTTCTGAATGTCTTCTCTGTGCTTGGGACAGTGAAGGCCTGTTATATACTACAGATAAATAAGATTGCATTCCAATGAAGGCAACTTCCAGAAATATCTTTTGGAACTGCTTCTAGTTTAAATAAATGTTTATCATACGATGTATAGCTATGAAGTTAACATTTCCAAAAATATGTTTATCTAACAGCTAAATCATAATAAAATAATATTGTGTCAGTAGGAAGTACGGTATTATTTGCAATAACATTTGATTACCGGAGAAAATATTCATGTTCTCTAATCACAGATGATATTCAAGATGCTAGTAAAATTATTTAGAGTAATAAAAACTTAGAAGCCTAGAGGTTGCTCTTTGACAGATATAAATGTGCTTTCACAATTTTATCTTTATATTTTGTGACTCTGTATTATTTGGCTCTGGGCTACTCTTATTTAATGTCACCAGAAAGAACACAGATCCATGTTCTTCATATCTAATTGACTACAAATAAGTGGAGATCAGTCATTTTCATAACTTCTTTTTCTGTACCCTTTTAGAGGGCTTCTCTAGGACTCATATGTCACCATTAACAACAGAAACAACAACAAAAAAGGCAAAGACTCTTTTATAAGTGTCTTTGACATTAAAAATTCCAGCATTCCTTAGCTCCTTTTTTTTTGTAACAGCATTCTAGATAATCTAAAAGGCTTAAAAGTTAGATATGCCTGGATGACCCCAATAAAATATGAAGTTCATCAGTACAAAGAAACATATAAAAAGTTAGAAGGTTACAGAAATTAATGTTCTGAGTTTTTAAACTTCTATATCAAATCAAATTCTAGAACTATAGATTGGCCTGATTAAGAAACTATAGATTAGCCTGATTAAGTTATGAAATATAGTTCTGTCTGATGAGCCCTACTAAAGACCTGCAAATGTTCCCCAGTGACTCAATCTCATACTCAGTATGTGTTTCATACTGAGATTTAGTCCCCAGTGAGTAAATATCAGTATGAAACACATGATGCTGATGGTATATACCATATAAGATATATGGTTTCAGGTGGACTTTAGAGTAAATAATATAGTGATATTTATTATTCTTCTTTAATCCTAATTATTTTTAGAAAACATTGAATATACAACCCGCTTAAACAACTGCTTAGTCTAATAGAGAAACTGGGCTCAGTCTCAGTTTCTTGGATCAAAAAACATCTGACATGTAATAATATTTTATATTCTATTTATTCATACCATTATCTTCTATATCTAACAAGTAAAACAGTGCTACACTTTCCAAATTAATGTAAATAAATTTAAGTAAAAAGGATGAAAAATTCAGAGAACATTGTTGATATAGTAGATATGTGACTATGACAGAAGTTAGAAAATTTATTTATGATGTGACAACGTAATTGGAAAATTTTTATTTTGTGTTCCACAATGTAATAACTCATTCATGCAAGGATCATCAATAGATGTCAAAACCATTTACAAAATTGTGGAGGAGCAGAATATTTGGTTTCAAGATATCACTCGACATTAATAGTTATCAATAACATGGAATAAATATATCACTAGAATAAATAAGTCTAGCAGATCCTATCTTATCCAAGTGACTCAAACTTAGTGTCACCAATTATAGGACAAACTGGCATTGTGAGTCCTTCTGTATGATGAAATGGGAAGTGTGTATCATCGTCTGCATAACATTTTTTATCAAAATCGTTAATATACTTAAGGGGAAATCATCACACAAATCCAAATTGTATGACTCAAGACTATTGTCTTGGACTTTGTGTAAGTGGAAATGTTGTGAAAGGTAAATCAAGAGAGAATTATAGATTAAAGAAGGGTCAAGATATACAATATCAATTGCAATGCACAATCCTTGATTGGATGCTGAGTTGGGCAACTGAAGACATTTGAATATGGATTGTATTGAGACATTATTGCACCATTGTTAAATACTTTGGGTATTATAAAGTTGTGATCATGCAGGAGATATAAGATTATGTTCTTTTTAGGAGATACACGCTGAAGTATTATAACATCAGCCACTTATTTTTAAATAGTTCAGAAAAAAAGCATATTTGTATATATATCCATAAAATCTATATATGTATGTATCTATTAATATAATCTACCTATCTATAATTACAAAGATAGACAAAACAGATGTAGCAAAATTTTGATAACTGGTGAATCTAAATCAAGGTTTGACAAACTTTTTCTACAAGGACAGATGGTGGATATTTTAGGTTTTTGGTCCATATGGTCTCTGTCACAAGTACTCAACTCAGTCTTGCAGTGCAAAAGCAGCCACAGACAATACATAAATAAATGGTCATAGATTTGTTCCAATAAAACCACTGATAGAAGCAGATGACAAGCTGAAATTGTCCATGAAACTCTAGTTTGAAGATCCCTGAGCTAGATGAATATTTTTATGGGTGTTCATTTTACTTTTTTGCTGTTTTGAAAATATTTAAAATAAAAAACATAGGTGAAATGACAATTCTCTATTGGAACAGAAATTATTCATTTGATTTTATTATAGAAGTGGAAAAACAACGGTATTTAATAAGAAGTCATTTAGCCTTTATTTGCTGTAATGTCACTGCTCTTCTCAGCAAGATAAAGAGAAGGTTAGAGACTATATAGATCCAGGTCTTTAGAAACAAACAAAAAGCACGATCAGCCAGAGAATAATAAACTACACATTCTTTGATCTGATTTTTTTTGTTTATAAACTTAAAATTAATAGTAATGAATGGGAAAATAAGAAACTTTTACAAAAAAATTATTTGCATATCAAATGTGGACATGTACTACTTTATCCACTATCTCTTATAAAACATATATGATATAGGAAATTAAATACCATTACTTAGACTGTTTTTGAATTCACTAATCTTGTGATATTTAACATATTAAAATACATACCGTATTGACACTAGTTTTCTTTTTGAGTAGTTGTTTGAAATTAAGTTACCTTAACAGATACGATTCAAACATAAAGAAAATGCTCGCTCTATCACAGTTCTACACAGTCTCTGTCTCTCTCTCTCTCTGATTTAATAATTATCACTTGGCTTTACTTTTACAGGGGATTTTTTTTTTGCTTATCAATATTTTAACACAATTTTATATAATGAATGTATGTTATAAAGGCACATGTATATTATACACGCAGAATAAATATATAAACAGACACATGATAGATACAGAGATAGATATAGAGTTAGAAGTAGAGAAAGAGAGAGATGGAGACATATTTTATCTCATGGCACAGACAAAACCTTTTTGAAATCTCTTAGAAAACAGCTACATTTGACATAATAGTCCAGAGAAGGTGAGGAATGATTCAGAGGATAGCAAGTCACAGAAAGGATTTCGGCCCATATGACATGGAGTGCTAAGCAAATATTCGAAGATTAAGAAGGATGTCAAAACACAAGCTGTCTTTTTTAAACTGAAATTGTTGTCATCTGAGATAATCTAGAAGAGCTCATAGTCAGTCCCTTTTTTCCCCAGTCAATTGAAATGCTCTTGACTATATCATTTATATTTGAAAATAATTAATGCAAGTTTTTTAAATGCCTGTTACAATAGGCATACCTTGAGCATAAAAAATCTGTTTTAAGGCATATTAAATCCAGTTCCACAGATAAATTTGACAGGGAAATGATGAAAAGAGAAGCTAACAGCAGCGATGGGGTATTAACAAAAGTGTTAAGAAAATATGGAAGGATGTTTGGCAAACAGTGTGGTGTCACACTCTTGAAGTATTCAACCTACATTCTCTTTTGTAAAGGGGCAGTCTTTTAGAACTTTACATTCGTTTTCAGTACAAAATAATAGTGTTTCATTATAAGAAAGTGCAACATAAAATACAGTTATCCATAATCTTTTCAGGCCTATAGCACTGTTGTTACCATCTAGTGGAATTCATTCCTCCATGTATTTTACTTAGGAAATCATACAGCACATAAAACTTTCTATCTTGCTCTTTTTAAGGCATTATATTGTAAGCATTTTATTTGAAAGGCCTACTAATGGAAATGGAATTGTTCATTCATTCAAAATATATTTCTGAATGTCTTCTCTGTGCTTGGGACAGTGAAGGCCTGTTATATACTACAGATAAATAAGATTGCATTCCAATGAAGGCAACTTCCAGAAATATCTTTTGGAACTGCTTCTAGTTTAAATAAATGTTTATCATACGATGTATAGCTATGAAGTTAACATTTCCAAAAATATGTTTATCTAACAGCTAAATCATAATAAAATAATATTGTGTCAGTAGGAAGTACGGTATTATTTGCAATAACATTTGATTACCGGAGAAAATATTCATGTTCTCTAATCACAGATGATATTCAAGATGCTAGTAAAATTATTTAGAGTAATAAAAACTTAGAAGCCTAGAGGTTGCTCTTTGACAGATATAAATGTGCTTTCACAATTTTATCTTTATATTTTGTGACTCTGTATTATTTGGCTCTGGGCTACTCTTATTTAATGTCACCAGAAAGAACACAGATCCATGTTCTTCATATCTAATTGACTACAAATAAGTGGAGATCAGTCATTTTCATAACTTCTTTTTCTGTACCCTTTTAGAGGGCTTCTCTAGGACTCATATGTCACCATTAACA
>NW_012105675.1:1471151-1472871 GCF_000951045.1 Mandrillus leucophaeus | reverse complement strand
AGAACCTCAGTCTTTTCAAATTTGTGTTCCAAGCCTTGTTCTACTTATCAAATAATTGAACTCTTAGATACATCAAAAATTTTAAGGTTTTGTACATCTACGCCTTTATTCCAGAACAGTGGTCATAAAAATTTTCTGTTCATATAGTCCATAAAGTAATTTTTAAAATCATATATATCATCACATATTTATAGTTTGGTATCTAAATTTTTACAGCAGAAATTTAAATAATTGCTAATGATGTCATTTCCAGTACACTATTATATCGTTCTTTCGGAAAAAAAAAATAAATATCATGGTTATTTGAAATTCACAATAATTCATTTTAACAATATCTGAACAAGCTCTTTTTTAGGAGTCAGAAATTTTATTCTGTCCCTTTATCTTATTGAACTTTCTTATTCCATTTTGCCCATAGAATTTTTTTCAATTTAATATATGGTTATGCTTGAGACTTTTTATGGTTGTTCTATTTCTCTACACACACAATTCATACAAACCAATTTTTAAAATGCAGATCACAAGACTCTAAAGATCTTCTTCTTTAGGATTAAATTATCAATATACTCATTTTTTGTAGGCAGCTGCTTAAATGAATATATAACAAATATGCTTAAATCAAATGTAAAATTTTATTAGAACTGTCTCCTAATGAGGTGAGTGTAGCTATTTTCTAGTTTTTGACTATATGCATTTAAAAACTTGTTCATATACTGAGTAGGTGGCAATAGAATAGGCTTTGTTGTAACAATGTTACTTAATACTTTAAACTACTTCTCAGTTATATTCCAAAACTACAGTTATCCACAATCAAAATTATTATCAGCACAAAAATTATGATTCCCTGTTAATATTATTAAAAACATAAATTGCTAAAATCAAGTGAGTTACAGCTTACATGAGTTAGAATTTTTACTTTCCACCATCCACATTCATATTTATGATTATCCTTTTGTTTGGTGTTTTGACTGTTTTCCCCTCTTCGGTGTTGCATCTCTGTAAGGTTAAGGATGGACTACAGTGTGTTTTCTTTGATCAAGGGAAATGTATTGACGTGTATCATTATATTCTATATCTGACAAGTGAAAAACTGATATGCAATATTTCAAATAATTACAAATACATTTAAGTACATATGAAAAATTCAGAGAAAACATTGTTTATACAGTAAAGTACATGAATATGACAGAAATCAGAAAATGTGTTATGTTTTGATACAGAGATATGGAAAATTGTAGCAGTGATACACGAATGAATAAAATTTAAGAAACACTGGCATAGATTTGGGCTACCAAATAAGGATGCCAAAGCCACATGTGCTTACTGGGAGACTGTCACAAGGAGACTCAATGTGGAAGGCAGGAAGCTTTTACATCAGAAGTGTCCCCACGAAGATCAGTTTTAGAAAAGAATTCATAAGAATCTTAAGGATCTGGAAATTAATCTTTAAAACTTTCTGTCTGCCTACCACTATGAAAGTATTTGTGTACTGTAAGGGAATAGGCATTAAATTTGAAGAATCTATTTCTAGAATGGTTTCCCCTTCTTGTCTCATTGAATAAACCAATAAAAATAAACATATTTGTTGTTATTTCCATTTTTTGATTTACACAGAATCTTTACCGAAAGATTTACTTTGATCCGTGTACCTAAAGGCAACCTCCTTTGACTCTGAACAGCCTTAAAATAATAATTACTACTGTTCTTATCAGTTTTTACC
>NW_012105675.1:1466224-1471101 GCF_000951045.1 Mandrillus leucophaeus | reverse complement strand
AATAAAATTTAAGAAACACTGGCATAGATTTGGGCTACCAAATAAGGATGCCAAAGCCACATGTGCTTACTGGGAGACTGTCACAAGGAGACTCAATGTGGAAGGCAGGAAGCTTTTACATCAGAAGTGTCCCCACGAAGATCAGTTTTAGAAAAGAATTCATAAGAATCTTAAGGATCTGGAAATTAATCTTTAAAACTTTCTGTCTGCCTACCACTATGAAAGTATTTGTGTACTGTAAGGGAATAGGCATTAAATTTGAAGAATCTATTTCTAGAATGGTTTCCCCTTCTTGTCTCATTGAATAAACCAATAAAAATAAACGTATTTGTTGTTATTTCCATTTTTTGATTTACACAGAATCTTTACCTAAAGATTTACTTTGATCCGTGTACCTAAAGGCAACCTCCTTTGACTCTGAACAGCCTTAAAATAATAATTACTACTGTTCTTATCAGTTTTTACCCAAGTTATAATTACCTTCCACACACATATCATCCTTGTCGTACAGGAAAGTTCACTGAGAATGTGAACCTTTTTTAACTTATCTTTCATCAGAACCTCTGGTACGGTGCCCTATTAATGAATTCAAGAACTATGAGACAATGATTAAACAATTTACAATAAAACAAATCACCCACATCATTAGAAAATATTTCTTTTGAAACTTAATTTGAAACACAGAAAAAAATTATATATAGTGATGTTCTCAGGTGTCTGTTGCCAAATTGCAGTCAACATGATACAAAAAAAAAACCTTTTTGTCTGTGTGTGTGTATATATACATACATACACAGTAATATTTTACTATTTATTCTTAACTTATAATTTGGATTTTTATACGAACCAGGTTTAATTAGGAATATGACAAGAAAAACAGTATAATATAAAGTAACCAAAGCTGTTATTAATTGTATTACTTTAAGAGAGTCAGTGTTCATGTGTATATACTATTTTTTACACATAAATTGGAATTGTATTAGGCAGCAGTTTTAAAAATCAAGTCATTGACAATAGCATTCACTCAGAACTAATCCATAGGTCATTTTTAGCAACAAATGAAAACATAGCATTATTTTGTTTTGTTCTTTAACAGCTTTATGAGTGTATAACTTAACATAAAATTCACCCAAAGTGTATGATTCAATTATTTTTAGTAAATGTATAGAGTTGCACAATCATCAGCAGAGTCCAGTTTTAGAACATATATCCTATTTTGAAATCATTCTCTGAAGTCACCATACAGAGAGGTAAAGTAACCTAGCTTGTAGCCCGTGGCCCCCAAATCCTCTCAGATGCTCCTCCGAAAAGAACTATAGAATTAGCATAATTGTGACAGTTCTGTGACACAGGTCACAGAACAAAAATCTATGTTTTTCAAATACACTTTCTATTTTAACTAACCTTTAAGAAAAACAAATCAGATTCCTCTGACACTTCAAACCACCTACTTATTTAGGACAGATTCTGTCTGTTAGGATTTCCAACTATTGAAAAAGGATTGGAGGAAAAAGGAGACACAATCCCAAGTGCATGTTTCTTCTCACTACTACATGTTCTGGCTCATGTGAAATATCTAGAGAGTAATGGATGTGCTGTTTGGATATTTCCCTATCATCTCAAATTCTATGTGTCTGAAACTGAAGTATCATCTCACTCCACCCCCATAGGCCTCGCTAAATTAGACTCCTCCCGCACAGTTTCTCTATCAGTTACATGACTAGTGCCTTGGTTACCCTAAATATTTCCCGTTTTCTTCATGTTCCAAGAGCCAACCAATGTTGAACTTAAATACTTTTTTACTTTAAGTTTTCTTTCTTTTAAATACTTTCTTCCTTTTAAATGCTTTCTTTCTCTCTCTCCGTTTCCCTCCCTCCCCCTCCCTCCTTCCTTCCCTTCCTCTCTCTTTCCCTTTCTACCTCTCTTCCTTTTTCTTATGCTGTCTCTTAGTGTGATTACCAACACCATCCCTCGCATTCCTCATCTGACCCTAGATCTGGGGTTATCACTTCATATCTGAATTAATATAACTATTTCCTTGCTAAATTTTTGGGGTCAGATCTCAAGTAGCTGAAACAAACCTAAAATTGATATTAATAATTTCACTAGCTTCCTATTTTCACCCTCTTTGAATCTGTGCTGTGGGCTTCAGTTTACGTGCATTCATAATTCCATTGCCCTCTATATAAAGCAGATTTGTTTCAGCAGATAAATGGCAATGTCTGAATTTGTTTTAAACGATGACATCATGAGGGGAAGTTCATCATGGCTGAAAATAAGTACCATGATAAAAGGCTAATCTGTAAATCTATCACCTGAATTTCATTCTAAAAATTTCTAAGTGTTTCCTCACAGGACTTACGCTCGGCCATAACACACACTTTCCCCTCATGATGTCAACATTTTGAACAAATCCAGACATGGCCATTTATCTATTGTGTAACCTGGGGCAAATTTCTTAACACCTTTGATCTACTTTTTTCTTCTGCATAATGGAGAGAATACCCACCTTGTAGAGCTGCTATATGTATTGTATGGGACAATGCACATAAAGCAACTTGTACCTACTTAAAGTAAAAAGCTAATAAGTGCTGATTTCCTCAGTTATCCAGTCTTCATCAAATTCTTTTTGGAATACTATTGCAATTCTCTTTGTCCACACAGGCAATATGGAACAAAATACCATATATTGAAACAATTTTAAGATCTGCTCCGGCTTTTTACTCCAGATTATATGTTCTTTCTCAATAGTGCCTTCTAATCTTATACTATGAATTATGAATAACTTCAAAATTCTTGCATAATTTTTGCTCCTGTGCATTTTCTCACAAATGCTGTTTCCTCTTCCTCAAGACTCCTTACCCTGTCTTCTCTTCTTTCCCCAATATACTTTCTACTGCTAGTCATTTAGTAATCAATTCATGTCACCTTCTCCTAGAAGCCCTGAAGTCCTTCTCGTTTAATCTAACTATTCTTCTCTGTGTTACACAGCACTCTCATAAGATTATAATTAAATTTAAATTATCTTTTCACTGATGTCTCTCATTTATCTGAGAATATCTTAAAGAACAAATCATTTCAATCATCTTTACATATTCTGTGTACTGCCTGGCCCATTTTAAAGATTGGAATAATATTTGCTAAAAAGGTAGATTTCTTATTAAGTTTCAATTATTTTTCCTAATAATACTTTATATGTTATACGTTAGTCTGGTCTGGTCTGACAAATAAAATATAAGTTCTTTGGGAATAGGGTCATACAATACTTCTGTTATTCATAATTCCTAATGTAAGACTTTCCATATAGGTTATAAATAGCTGTTGATTGGTTGATCAAATAAATAAAATATGATACTTACAAGGAGCAAAAAATGGGAGGGATTGAAGTGGTATGAACCACAATATTGTCATTAAGGTCAACCTTGAGGACACTGTTTTTCTATCTAATACTCAGAAAGATGATTGGACTTGGAGAAGTGCACTGTTAGCAAAGCTAAAGGAAAAGTTATTACACCTTAACATCAAAGCAACAGTATGACAACACTTTTACTAAAATTGTCCATACATTTTGGTAAAGATTAGTATTTTGTTTCTAAAATACTGCTTCTACAATTAAGTGAAATGTTTATAAAAGAAAGAAGCTGTTATAATTATGTATAATAATCATAAAATAACAGTTACTATTTTTAGAAACTTCTGTGTGGAGGATACTTTCTGGTTAATTCACAAATATCATTTCTAAACTTTAAAACAAAGTGGGATTTATCATACTTGTAATATATAAAGGGACTAATATATAACCAGAAAGATTAACTAACTTGTCTTAGATTAAGTAGCTACTAAGCAGCAGAGTCAGAACTCAAGTTCAGATTGCTCAGTATGCAAAGTTTACATATCATATTGTATATTGGGTTGAGAGTAATACCCTCCCCAAAATTCAAGTTCTTCCTGGAACCTCAGAGTATGACCTTATTTGGAAATAGGGTCTTTGTAGATATAATCAAGTTAAAACGAGGTCATACTTAATTAGGGTGGGGCACTTATAAGTATGGGTCCTTATAAGGAGAGAAAATATAGAAAGAGAACCACACAGAAAGAGCTCCATGTGAAGATGAAGGAAGAGACTGGAGTGATGCATCTGCAAATGAAAACACATCAAGGATTGTTGACAATACCATAAGCTAAGAGAATGGAATGGATCAGGTTTTGCCCTAGTGCCTTCAGAGACAACATGAGCCTGCTGACTCCTTGATCTGAGACTTTTTAACTTATCTGGTTTGTGCTAGTTTGTTATGGCAATCTTTGGAAACTACACATATTGTGATATATATGACACATGTATAAAAAACATTATTGTCAGAAAGTTTGGTATTAGTATATGTTGTTTTAGTCATATATTTCTCAGAAAAAAAAAACCCTCTATTGTTTTCTCTATTACTTCTGGCGATATTAAGTTTTAGAATTTTTTAAAAGTTTTTTTTTTAATATAATATATGGCTTAAATAATTCCAAATCTCTTATTTAAAATAACTCATTCTTTCATAATTGGTATTTTAAGCATCATTTATTTCTTACGTAACAAGAATGTGCGTGTTAGAGTTAGTGAAAGTACATCTATAAGATCTGCAAAACTGTAAAGTTTAAATACTTTGAGAATGAATGACGAGGCTAAAATTTACCTAAATGTCTTTGTAAATGTTCAAAGGTCTTACCACAGCAAGTCCGGCAATCATTCCATTCTTTGAGTGTGTATTTAATGAGACAACTCTGATTTCTAGTGATCTTAGCAAAGAAAAGTCACGTCAGCTTACTCATTGTGCTTCAATTTGTGACAAGATGCAATCTACCTTTCCTGAAACTTCTTCTTACTTTAATAG
>NW_012105675.1:1462326-1466174 GCF_000951045.1 Mandrillus leucophaeus | reverse complement strand
TTTTCCTAATAATACTTTATATGTTATACGTTAGTCTGGTCTGGTCTGACAAATAAAATATAAGTTCTTTGGGAATAGGGTCATACAATACTTCTGTTATTCATAATTCCTAATGTAAGACTTTCCATATAGGTTATAAATAGCTGTTGATTGGTTGATCAAATAAATAAAATATGATACTTACAAGGAGCAAAAAATGGGAGGGATTGAAGTGGTATGAACCACAATATTGTCATTAAGGTCAACCTTGAGGACACTGTTTTTCTATCTAATACTCAGAAAGATGATTGGACTTGGAGAAGTGCACTGTTAGCAAAGCTAAAGGAAAAGTTATTACACCTTAACATCAAAGCAACAGTATGACAACACTTTTACTAAAATTGTCCATACATTTTGGTAAAGATTAGTATTTTGTTTCTAAAATACTGCTTCTACAATTAAGTGAAATGTTTATAAAAGAAAGAAGCTGTTATAATTATGTATAATAATCATAAAATAACAGTTACTATTTTTAGAAACTTCTGTGTGGAGGATACTTTCTGGTTAATTCACAAATATCATTTCTAAACTTTAAAACAAAGTGGGATTTATCATACTTGTAATATATAAAGGGACTAATATATAACCAGAAAGATTAACTAACTTGTCTTAGATTAAGTAGCTACTAAGCAGCAGAGTCAGAACTCAAGTTCAGATTGCTCAGTATGCAAAGTTTACATATCATATTGTATATTGGGTTGAGAGTAATACCCTCCCCAAAATTCAAGTTCTTCCTGGAACCTCAGAGTATGACCTTATTTGGAAATAGGGTCTTTGTAGATATAATCAAGTTAAAACGAGGTCATACTTAATTAGGGTGGGGCACTTATAAGTATGGGTCCTTATAAGGAGAGAAAATATAGAAAGAGAACCACACAGAAAGAGCTCCATGTGAAGATGAAGGAAGAGACTGGAGTGATGCATCTGCAAATGAAAACACATCAAGGATTGTTGACAATACCATAAGCTAAGAGAATGGAATGGATCAGGTTTTGCCCTAGTGCCTTCAGAGACAACATGAGCCTGCTGACTCCTTGATCTGAGACTTTTTAACTTATCTGGTTTGTGCTAGTTTGTTATGGCAATCTTTGGAAACTACACATATTGTGATATATATGACACATGTATAAAAAACATTATTGTCAGAAAGTTTGGTATTAGTATATGTTGTTTTAGTCATATATTTCTCAGAAAAAAAAAACCCTCTATTGTTTTCTCTATTACTTCTGGCGATATTAAGTTTTAGAATTTTTTAAAAGTTTTTTTTTTAATATAATATATGGCTTAAATAATTCCAAATCTCTTATTTAAAATAACTCATTCTTTCATAATTGGTATTTTAAGCATCATTTATTTCTTACGTAACAAGAATGTGCGTGTTAGAGTTAGTGAAAGTACATCTATAAGATCTGCAAAACTGTAAAGTTTAAATACTTTGAGAATGAATGACGAGGCTAAAATTTACCTAAATGTCTTTGTAAATGTTCAAAGGTCTTACCACAGCAAGTCCGGCAATCATTCCATTCTTTGAGTGTGTATTTAATGAGACAACTCTGATTTCTAGTGATCTTAGCAGAGAAAAGTCACGTCAGCTTACTCATTGTGCTTCAATTTGTGACAAGATGCAATCTACCTTTCCTGAAACTTCTTCTTACTTTAATAGCCTTTGGTATTTATATTGGCAGGAAAATAACAGAAAAGTGTCAGTGAAAAGGCAACACTAATCTATGCAAATAATACACAATTGATATGACTATACCTCTGGACTGCAATCATACACTTAGAAGGAAACTATAAAAAAATCAGGTAGAGATCTTACTAAAGAAACCCATAACTGATAACTTTTCTTCCAATCTTTATTTCCCGACCTATCTTTACAAGTCTTATTCTGCTGGTCTTAGATATAGGCAATACTTCCTCACCATAAAGGAAACATTTAAGAAACTAAACAGGAGAATCTGATTTTATTCTTGGCATTCTTGTTTCTCATATTTTAACAGACAACCTGAAAAAATAATGAGCTGTCAAATGACAGGCTTTCTTTAGCCCAGACTCTTGTTATTCAACTTTTTTACCTTCCAGTTAAATGTATGCAAGGATACAGTAATAACATATGGGGAGGGATATTTCATTTTGTTGTATTAACATTAGTTAAAATCTTTTTAAAAGCAATAGGCTATTGAATATTTCTAAATGAGTTTGCTAGCTTTTATTCATAATCATACCTTGTGATAAGTTGTAATATCAAAATGCCCCCTGAAAAATATACTTCTTAAGTTTAGAAATATACTTCTTAAGGAGTTGAGAGTGGGAAGGCAGCTTAGAAGTAATCTATTAAAGTTATTTCAAGGTCTCTAATTCCCATTACACATACTATAATACAAGCATAACAGAAAGAAAAAGCTACGAAAGACACTTGCAGGAAAGTGAGAATATAAACCACAGACTGGAATAAAATATTTGCAAAAAGGTGTCTTATAAAGGAACTGTTATCCAAAATGTACAAAGAACATTTACATTTTAATTTAAAAATGACAATTAAAAAATAGAAAAAATCTGAAAAGAATTCACTAAAGAAGATATACAGATGGCAAGTAAGCATATAAAAATGTTCAAAATAATCCTCATGAGGGAATTACAAATTAAAACAGTGGGACACCACTACACACCTTTGACAATGCCCAGAATCTAGAACACTGACAACACTGAATGCTGTTGAGAATGTGAAGCAACAGGAATTACTTCATTCATTGCTGACAGAAGTGCAAAATGGTATAGTCACTTTGGAAGACAGTTTGTCAACTGTTACAAAGCTAAACATACTCTTACCATACAATTCAACCATTGCACTCCTTGGTATTTACCTAAATGAGCTAAAGACATATCCGCGTGAATATCTGTACACAGCTGTTTACATAGCTTCATTCATAACTAACACCCTTTGGAAGCCACCAAGATGTCATTCCATAAGTGAATTGGTAAATAAATGTGAGGTATATTCAGATAATGGAGTATTTTTCATTGTTAACAAGAAATGGGCTATCAAGCCTTAAATGAATATTACTAAGTCAAAGAAGTTAACCAGAAAACACTACATACTATATGCTTCCAATTGCAATACATTCTGGAAAAGGCAAAAGTGTAGAAACAATAACATGATCAATGGTTGCCAGGGCTTGGGGGCAGAGGGGAATGAACAGTTCCAGTATAGAATATTTTAAGGCATTAAAACTACTCTGCATGATACTATAATGGTGGATAGATGTCATTTTACATTTGTCAAAACCCATAGAATATACATCACCAAGAGTGAACCCTAATGTAAACTACTGATCTGGGGAATAAGTATGGCGTCAAATGTGGCCATAGATTGTAACAAGTGTACCACTGTGGTTCAGGGATGTTAATGATAGTCAGGGAGGCTGTGTGTGTGGCAGGGAAGGCAGGCAGTAAATTAGCACTCCTCTACCTTCCACTTAGTTTTGCTGTGAACATAGAACTGCTCTAAGAAACAGTCTATTTAAACAGCAACAACAAAAATACACGAAGTATGATCCTTATACCACAACTTCTCTTAGGAGGTAACTGTCTCTGTTTAAGAAAATAAATGTGTAAACTTTTAGGAGTACAAGCTGAACCCCTAAGGCACGAGTTGAGAAAAATCAGCAAATAAGAGAGATGGCTAATACTTGTCAACATTATAAATATTCAGAATGTAAGGGTGAAGGAGAGAAGAATAAAAAATAGTTTTGAGAGGGAAAAGACTGGGGTGGGTGAGTTAAATGGTGGAGGAGTAGCTAAGAAGCTTT
>NW_012105675.1:1441802-1461106 GCF_000951045.1 Mandrillus leucophaeus | reverse complement strand
TTTTTAAAAATTCTGAAGTGGCAATTGTTTCACAATACCATGGGGCCAATGTTTGTAGGGGTTAATTATAAAATCAGAATTTTAATGAAGCACTTTATGTAGAAGACCATAAATTAGAAACTCAAACCTTAAATCATCATCAGTTTTTAGTAATAATACGAATAGAAATATTGAATATAGTTAGTGAGTTAAGTCAAGAACCTATATACAAAAAAACAAATTATAACATTTACTTCATTTATGGCTTCTTACTTTATCACTTATTTTCATCTTTAAATAATTACCTAACATTCCAAGAATGTTTGATGGTATTTTTTTAATCACACTTGATTATCTATTAATCGACTGGTCAATTTGTCTGTTCATTTATTCAGTTATTCATCCCGATCATCAGAGTTGTTTGCTAATGACCTTTTAGCTAGCAATTTAAATCTCCTCCAGAGGATAGCAAGAGAAAAGTTCAACAAGGTCCTAGGTATGTCCTAAGTAAATGCATGGAGACATGGGTAAGGTATTGTAAATGAATTCTCCTCTTGCAACTTTCTGAAAAACAAAGCACTTCCTCCCTAAGGGTTGTCATTGGATCACCTTTAAATACACAAAACAGAAAATCTTAATGTAGTCCTGTAGGGCAGAGAGGGAGCAATTATATATGGTTTCTAATTCTGTGTTGCTATAACTAAATGTCTAAGTCTGAGTAATTTACAAAGATCAGATTTTTTTTTTTTTCCTTACAGTTCTGAAGGCTGGAAGTTCAAAATCAATGTACCAATGGATTAGGTGTCTGGGGAGGGATAGGACTCTCTGCTTCCAAGATGGCACTTTGAAGGCTACACCCTAAGGAGAGGATGAATGTTATGTCCTCACAGGGCAGCAGGGACAGCAGGGCAAAAAGCCAAATGCTATGTGAAGCCTCTTTTATAAAGGCTTTAATCCTCTTCATAAGGGAGGAGTCTTCCTGACCTAATCGCCTTGTAAAGGCCCCACATTTCAATACTGTTTTCTTGAGGATTACGTTTCAACATGAAGTTTGCAGGTGACATGAACATTCAAACTATAGCCTATGACAACTGAACTTGGCTTACAGAAAAAAATCAAAAATATTTATACCATTAATTGAAAGGTAGCCTATATTATTACACAGGGCATAACGTGTTCAGATGATAATAAGCTAATATACTACTGTGAAAAATCAGGAGTGCAGGGACTTTAAACTGTACTATACATGGAATGTTTTATCCTTGAATTTATAGAGAGAGGTGGGTAAATTCTCCTTTGGGTGAAAGTATAAATTATTGAATAAATTGTTAAATAATATTATTTTAAATTGGGTACATTCTGTATTTCGCATTTAAACACTTCTCTCTCTTTTGGGGACAGGGCACTACGTTGATAAGTCCAACTGTAATCTTGTCCCATGTAAGCCTTATTTTCTATTTTTGAATTAATTTATTTTTTGAGACAGAGTTTCACTCTTGCTGCCCAGGCTGGAGTGCCATGGTACAATCTTAGCTCACTGCAACTTCCGCCTCCCAGGTTCAAGTGATTATCTTGCCTTAGCCTCCTGAGTAGCTAGGATTATAGGTGCCTGCTACCACACCCAGGTAGTTTTTGAATTTTTAGTAGAGACGGGATTTCACCATGTTGGTCAGGCTGGTCTCGAACTCCTGACCTCAGGTGATCCACCTGCCTTAGCCTCCTAAAGTGCTGGGATCATAGGCGTGAGCCACAACACCTCTAAGTTATAATCGTGAGGCATGAACATCTCACTTCCTTAACACTGTAGGAGATGAGGTTAACACTTCAGTTGGTTAATTAATCGAAAGGCCACAGTGATTTTTGCCTATATTAGCTTTAATGCAAACTTCAAAGCCAAAATAGTTAAATTTGCTTTCTAACCACACTACTAGAAGGATGTTGCAGGCTAAAGATTATTCACAAAAGATTCTAATGAGATGAAAAAGTATGAATATAAATTGTGCCTTATCTCTGATGCTTTAAGAGGGAATATTCTCAAAGATTATGTTTAGGGGAGGGGGGAGGGGGGAGGGATTGCACTGGGAGTTATACCTGATGTAAATGACGAGTTGATGGGTGCTGACAAGTTGATGGGTTCTGACGAGTTGATGGGTGCTGACGAGTTGATGAGTGCAGCACAGCAACATGGCACAAGTATACATATGTAACAAACCTGCACGTTATGCACATGTACCCTAGAACTTAAAGTATAATAATAATAATAAATAATAAAAAAAAGAAAGGTATTGTTCCTGTGATTAGTATAAATGCTCACATTTAATTTCACTCATTGCATGTGGTATTTCTAATTCTTCTGTCTCTTAAGGAAGGTATATTTAGTTAGATTTTGGCAACATTTACTCTGTCTTCCTGGGAAAACAAAATTTATTATCTTTTTTTTTTCCCCCTTACAGAAGAGGTAAGAGTGGTAGCTTTTAGCTACTACTCTTCTATCTTAGCTCTCAGATAGAAAGGAAGACCTTCAAATTTCTCAAACTTTAAAAACATTATTCCTGGAACTCATAAAACCTGCGTAGAGATCTATCATTCTGATGTAGTTACAATATTGCTATAATGTATGATTATAGTTGGGTGCTCTACAAGTAAAATGAAATAGTAGTTGAGGTATAAGACTATAATCACTGAAATTCTCTTTCCACACTGTCAAAGAAACATTTCTTATTTAGAAGTAAGATAGATATTAAATCTTACGTTAAAAGCTTCAAATATTTTGTGCCGAAAAGACATGAAATATATAGAGAAAAACACCTCAAAGTGTACCAATTTCATGTAGATTTACACATATTATGGTGATTTAATTCTTTCATCAAAAATTTAAAAAGAAGATATTTATTCACATACAGGCTAAGCTATTATAACAGAGACACAAGAATCAAAGTTTATTTTTCTCTCATATATCAATCCACAGATGAGCTGACATTTTTAGGCTAAGTGGCTGTGCTGTAGTTCACTTTTGGCTTTAACTTATACATCCATGGTAGATGGGACAGTTTCTGCCATCTCCCAACAAGCAGTAAGGAGGAAGGGAGCAAGAAAGTCAACATCCTATGGTTTCAAGGGAAAAAACTAGTAGTGGTATTCATATTCCAGTGGCCAAAGCTACTTGGCTACGCTTGGCTATGAAGGAGACTGAGTGCGGTGGCCACCCATCATACCTTCCAGGAAACGTGATAATATAGAACCAAAATAGACTGGCTTTAAGAAAAGAGGTGTGTTAGATGAAAAGATAGGAGGAAATAAAAGCTGATTGTCCTTTTAACCCATATGAGAAAATTCTGTTGGAATTAAAATCGTAATGTCCGCATTCAGATAGCATTTCACATTCTTTAAAGTTGTTTACTGGATTTTGAAACAACTAGTCTCAAACTGAAAGTATTCCAGGGGAAATTTATCTGAAATCATAAGATCGGGCCACTGAGGTGTCAGGTACTCTTTTTAATTTAAAATATTTAAAAAGAACATGTAATATCTAATTTACAAATATTATTTCAATACCAGCTGATATTTACTGAGTCTATACAATGTGCCAAGCATTGTTCTAAGGACTTTTCATATAGTAACTAACTTAATCTTTACAAGGATCCTTTGAAGTAGGTACTATCATATTAAAGGTTAGAAGATTCAGAATCAGAGAGATGAAATGTTTCTTACTTTGTTTTTTAAATTTTTTTCCTGTTCTTTTTTCTTTTTTTTTTAATCCCCCTCTCTCTGAATACAGGTTGAGAATCCCTGTTCCCAAAATGTTTAGAACCAGAATATTTTTGATTTCAGATTTTGGAATGTAAAGTTTGAAACAAAGTTTGTGTACACTGAACCATCAGAAAGCCAAAGTATCACCATCTCAGCCAACCATGTGGATAATCTGTAGTTTTTTTATATCACCATCATATCTGAATTTTGACTGAATTCACATGCTAATGACAAGCAATCATGTTCTTACACTTACACAAGTACCTAACAGTAAAAAACATGATATACCATTAATATAGTGAAAAAATACTGTTTTCAGGGTAACTGACTGTGACCTGTCACATGAGGTCAGGTGTGGAATTTTCCACTTGTGGCATCATATTAGCACTCAAAAAGTATCAAATTTTGGAGAATTTTGGATTTCAGATTTTTGGATCAGGAAAAAATATCGGCTTTTATTTATGTGAAAGGTAATTATTATGATGTTGCTCTATGCTACTCTGTGTAGACACAACCCCTGAACCTGCTGTAAAATTGAGAGAACTGTTGTATCTGGTGGTTCGGGAACAGTAGCAGTATCATCAGAAATCCCAGTCTGTTGTGCTAATATCTGGTCAGTTGATTAACGTTGGTGTCACTTTGATTTGCCTTCCTCTAATTAGTGACTCGTCGAAGGTCAGGGATGTCTTCACTGACACTTGGTCTGAGAACTCTATACATGCAAATCTTTAGGGATAGCCACTGAATTTGTTGACCTATGGTAACTAACCCACAGCCATAAAAATGAGCTTCTAGCTCTTCTGCAGTTGTGCCATAGGCCACATTGCCAACACAGATGAAAAGGGCATCAGCCTCCATCTTCTCTTTAATGGACATGATCACTGGATCAGATTGCATGGAGGTAGATTTGTATTTATTTTGGTTTCCTATCTCATGATTTAGTTCTTCTACCTTCTCAGCTTTTTCTTCCACGTCCATGACTCAATGTTTGATGACTTCTAACTCTGGAAGGACTGAATAATGAAGAATTAGAAAATGTGAACAAACCAATAATGAGTAAGGAGACTGTGATGGTAAATTTAATGTGTTAACTTGACTGTCTTAAGAGATACTCAGATGGCTGGTAAAATATAATTTCTAGGCATGTCTGTAAAGAAGTTCCCAGAAGAGATTAGCATTTGAATCAGCGGAGTGAGTAAAGAAGATCTGCCTTTACCACTATAAGTGGGTATCACGCAGGCAATTGAGGACCTGGATGGAGCAAAAGGGTAGAGGAAGGGCAAACTCACTCTTTCTTTTGGAGCTAGGACATTCATCTTTTTCTGTCCTCGAATATAATTGTTCCAGGTTCTCAGACCTTCAGACTTTGGGACTTATACCAGTGACCACCCCACCCAAGTTCTCAGGCCTTTTGAATTGGGCTGAAAGTTACAATATTGGATCCCCTGGTTCTCAGGCCTTTGGACTCTCATTTAATTACACCATGGGCTTTTCTAGTTCCCAGTTTGTGCATAGCATACTGTAGAACTTTCTGGACTCCAGAATTACATGAGCTAATTCTCATTATAAATCCCCTTTTTAACTCTCTCTCTCTCTGATTGTTCCTCTATCTCTTCTCTTTGATTGTTCCTCTGGAGGCCGACTAATACAAAGATTGAATCAGTAGTCATAAACTTCCAATAAAGAAAAGCCCAGGATTTGGTGGCTTCGAGTTGAATTCAACCCAACATTTAATCAATAATTAATCCCAATATTTCTCAAACTCTTGCAGAAATTAAAGAGGAGGGAATGCTTACAAACTAATTTTATAAGACTAACATTATCCTCATACCAAAGCCAGATAAGAGAAGTATAGGACAATATATCCCTGAAAAATTCAGATGCAAAAATCCTTAATAAAAAACTAACCAACTCAATTCAGCAGCACATTGAAAGGATAATTCACTATGATTGGATGGGAGTTAGACCTGGGATGCAAGCATGACTCAACAAATACAAACCAATAAACATGATACACCACATTAATAGAATGAAGAATAAAAATCATGTGATAATATCAATAGATACGAAGGATTTGACAAAATTCAACATTCTTTTACGATTAAAAACTCTCAAACTATTAGATATAGAAGAAATGCACCTTAACATAATAAAGCCATATATGACCTGTCTCTTATACACATCTAGATGTGTATAAGAGACAGGTGTAGACACAACCCCTGAACCTGCTGTAAAATTGAGAGAACTGTTGTATCTGGTGGTTCGGGAACAGTAGCAGTATCATCAGAAATCCCAGTCTGTTGTGCTAATATCTGGTCAGTTGATTAACGTTGGTGTCACTTTGATTTGCCTTCCTCTAATTAGTGACTCGTCGAAGGTCAGGGATGTCTTCACTGACACTTGGTCTGAGAACTCTATACATGCAAATCTTTAGGGATAGCCACTGAATTTGTTGACCTATGGTAACTAACCCACAGCCATAAAAATGAGCTTCTAGCTCTTCTGCAGTTGTGCCATAGGCCACATTGCCAACACAGATGAAAAGGGCATCAGCCTCCATCTTCTCTTTAATGGACATGATCACTGGATCAGATTGCATGGAGGTAGATTTGTATTTATTTTGGTTTCCTATCTCATGATTTAGTTCTTCTACCTTCTCAGCTTTTTCTTCCACGTCCATGACTCAATGTTTGATGACTTCTAACTCTGGAAGGACTGAATAATGAAGAATTAGAAAATGTGAACAAACCAATAATGAGTAAGGAGACTGTGATGGTAAATTTAATGTGTTAACTTGACTGTCTTAAGAGATACTCAGATGGCTGGTAAAATATAATTTCTAGGCATGTCTGTAAAGAAGTTCCCAGAAGAGATTAGCATTTGAATCAGCGGAGTGAGTAAAGAAGATCTGCCTTTACCACTATAAGTGGGTATCACGCAGGCAATTGAGGACCTGGATGGAGCAAAAGGGTAGAGGAAGGGCAAACTCACTCTTTCTTTTGGAGCTAGGACATTCATCTTTTTCTGTCCTCGAATATAATTGTTCCAGGTTCTCAGACCTTCAGACTTTGGGACTTATACCAGTGACCACCCCACCCAAGTTCTCAGGCCTTTTGAATTGGGCTGAAAGTTACAATATTGGATCCCCTGGTTCTCAGGCCTTTGGACTCTCATTTAATTACACCATGGGCTTTTCTAGTTCCCAGTTTGTGCATAGCATACTGTAGAACTTTCTGGACTCCAGAATTACATGAGCTAATTCTCATTATAAATCCCCTTTTTAACTCTCTCTCTCTCTGATTGTTCCTCTATCTCTTCTCTTTGATTGTTCCTCTGGAGGCCGACTAATACAAAGATTGAATCAGTAGTCATAAACTTCCAATAAAGAAAAGCCCAGGATTTGGTGGCTTCGAGTTGAATTCAACCCAACATTTAATCAATAATTAATCCCAATATTTCTCAAACTCTTGCAGAAATTAAAGAGGAGGGAATGCTTACAAACTAATTTTATAAGACTAACATTATCCTCATACCAAAGCCAGATAAGAGAAGTATAGGACAATATATCCCTGAAAAATTCAGATGCAAAAATCCTTAATAAAAAACTAACCAACTCAATTCAGCAGCACATTGAAAGGATAATTCACTATGATTGGATGGGAGTTAGACCTGGGATGCAAGCATGACTCAACAAATACAAACCAATAAACATGATACACCACATTAATAGAATGAAGAATAAAAATCATGTGATAATATCAATAGATACGAAGGATTTGACAAAATTCAACATTCTTTTACGATTAAAAACTCTCAAACTATTAGATATAGAAGAAATGCACCTTAACATAATAAAGCCATATATGACCAGCCCAAATCTAACAACACATTCAATGATGAAAAACTATTTTCATTTATGATCAGGAACAAGACAAGAATGCTGACGTATATTCAGTATAGTATGGGAAATCTCAGCCAGCCTAGACAAGGAAAAGAAATAAATATATTCAAATTGGAAAAGAAGAAGTAAAATTGTGTCTGTTTACAGATTACATTATCTCATTTTTAGAAAACTGTGAAGACTCCACCAAAAACTGTTATAACTGATTAAAAATTAGTAAAGTTGCAGGATACAAAATCAACATACAAAAATCAGTAGTACTTCTATACCCTAACAACAAGTTATAGAAAATGAAATAATGAAGGCAATACTTTTTACAATCACATCATCAGAAGAACCACTTAGGAATAAATTTAACTAAGGAGGCAAAATATCTGTATACTGAGACTACAATACACCGATGAAAGAAACGGAAAAAGGCACAAATAAATGAAAGGCTATCTCATATTTATGGATTGAAAAATGAATATTGTTAAAATGTCTGTACTATCCAAAACTATCTACAGATTCAATGCAATCCCTATCAAAATTCCAATGCCATTTTCGGCAGCAATAGAAAAATAATCCTCAAATTTATATACAACCACAAAAGAACCTGAATAGCCAAAGTAATCTGGAGTAAAAGAACAAAGCTAGAGCCATCACACTACTTCATTTCAAGACAACTACAATGCTATAGTTAACAAAACATCATGGTACCGACACAAAAACAGCCATGTAGACCAGCAGTCCCCAGCGCTACAGGCCAGTTTCGTTGAAGACAATTTTCCACGGACAGCAAGAAGAGGGGGTAGGGCAGTGGAGATGGTTTCAGGATGAAACTATTCCACCTTAGGTCATCAGGCATTAGATTCTCGTAAGGAGTGCACAACCTAGATCCCGCACATGCTCAGTCCACAAGAGGGCGCTGCTCCTGTGAGAATCTAATTCACGCGGCCACACATCTGGCAGGAGGTGGAGCTCAGGCAGTAATGCTTGCTTGCCTGCTGCTCACCTGCTGCTGTGCGGCCCAGTTCCTAACAGTCCATGGACCAGTAGTGGTCTGTGACTGGGGGTGAAGAACCCTTAATGTAGACTAATGGATCAGAATAGAGAGTCTGGAAATAAATCTAAGTGTTTATCGTCAGTTGAAATTTGATAAATTGTCAAGAACACACATTGAGAAACAGAGTCTCTTCAAAAAATTTTTGTTGGGAGAAGTCGATATCCACAAGCAGAAAAATGAAATCAGAACTCTATCTCATACCACATACAAAATCAAATCAAAATCGCTAAAGACAAATTAAGTCCTGAAACTGTAAAAACACTACAAGAAAATGTAGGGAAAAAATATTCTTCACATTGGTTTGCGCAAGGTTTTTTTCTAGTATGACCCCAAACACACAGTTGTTCTTTTAAACAAAATCTTAAACACTTGCTGGCAACCTTGATGTGGTAGTGGTCACATCTGATCTTAAAAGAGCCAAAACTTCTTAACCTTTCAAAATCCTTTTAGTGTTACCTTTTTGGTAATACTTCCCTGAACTTATCTGTCACCTCCACCAATGGAAGACCGATTTCATCACTGGTCTTCTTGGCTAGTTCTACAATCCGAGTATAGCTCTATTCTTTCAATCATCACACTATATTATATTAGTTTATTTGACTGTCTTCCTTACTATTTATAAGTGCCTTAGAAGCAGTGCCCATATCTTTTTAAATGTTTGTGTCCCATGTGCCTAACACAGCAATAAGTTTTCAATGAATAATTACTGAATTGAAAAAGAATGTGTTCATGTCATATAGAAGCCTTAACTGAGGTTGGCAGGAATAAGAAAAGCGAATATTTGAAACTTATGTTGCTGGCCCCTTTTGGGATCCACATTAGTAAAAATAAAGTATCAGTCATTTTTTGGATCTAAGCCTCAAGAATCCTTTTAACAGAGAAGGGTGCTATCAAAAGCAGCTTACATAAAATGAAAGCTATTTCACAGGGCTGCCATATAAGTTGGCAGAGCAAAAAACTGATCAGCTGAGCATGGTAGTACACTATTTTCCATCCTTAGCCTCAGTTTTAACTTTTGAAACCAATATACCCTAGTAAGAGTATCTGTAGATAAATGAACACAGAGCCTCTAGAAAAGAAGACAAAGTAAATTTGGGATAAAAATGTTTACTGATATTTCTGGGAGGGTTACACACGTGTAGAATCAGTTTACATTGACCTTAGTGAAGCTTTGTTTTTTACTTCCAGCATTTAAAAAGTTGTACCTGCTTTTCTTCAATTCTGTTTTACTATTGTTCTAATTAAGAAATTTATAAGGGTGAGCAGGGAGGAAAAAGCAGCAATCCATGCCCATCAGGGAATCGTTTCCAAACCAAGAACATACATTTTAGGTCTGCCAATACAAACACTTAATGGAGGAAATTTGCTGAAATGCCAAGCAAGACTTATTTGTGTTTTTTCCCACCTTCTGTGTACAAGATCAATGATGACAATCAATCAACTACTTGGAAGAATTGATCTTTGTAATGTGATATTGAATAGTAAGGGAAATGAAGGAATGAATAGAAGGCTAAAAATAAGGCCTTCCTTAAAGTTTTGGAATTTAGGTCTTAATATGCAGCTTTGGCATTGGCAGATAAGCCAACTACTCTTCTGTTTCCCCACACAGTATGTGCTTTACTTATTCTGTGCTTAAAGAGTCACAGTCTTTGTGAGTACAAGGTTAGCATCTCCACATCACAATTACAGCTGTTATAAGCACCTCCAACTTTTTTTTTTTTTTTGGAGACGGGGTCTTACCCCGTTGCCCAGGCTGTAGTGCAGTGGCACAATCACTGCTCACTGCAGCCTAGACCTCCTGGGCTCAACCAATCCTCCCATCAAAGTCCCCCGAGTAGCTGGAATTACAGGCAGCTACCACTACATCCAGCAATTTTTTTAACTTTTTGTAGAGATGGAGTTTTGCTATGTTGCCCAATCGGTCTCTAACTCCTGGGCTCAAGTGATCCAGTTACCTCACCCTCCCAAAGTGCTGAGATTACAGGCATGAGCCACAGCGCCCAGTCCCAACATTGTTTAGTGGGAACACTATCTTCTAGGTGTCTTACGCCCTTAAGAGACTTGTTGCTCTGTTTTCTTTTGTTTGTTTGTTTTGTTTTGTTTTTGGCCAGAGGTTTATAATCTCTGTAAATCAGAGTAACTTTGTTTTAAAGAGCAGCTAATACTTGTCTCTCCTCTGTGAAAAAGAGGACAATTAGATATTTGCAGTAGAACTGAAAATTGGTTGCTTTAGTTCCAAGGAGAAATTAAACGAGCCTGAATGCTCTAGTCTATCAGCACTATTCTGGTGATATTGCCTTAATCAACTCAGAGGTCCTTCTTTGGAAGTACATGTCTTCCCTCTCCCCCATCTCCAATATGGCAACATGTGAATTTTTCTTTTTAAGGGTTGAAATTTTTCACTGTATACTGGCTTTGACGGGGGTATGAAAGTCAGGGTAAGGAACATTTCTCATTTTTGTGCTTCAGTTTAAGTTCTATTCAACATTTACTGCTTCTGAATAACTATATGTGTTTAAGTAATAAGATGAGAAGAATTAAATTATAAGAAAAAAATCTGTGGAAGTAGACAGCTTTAATACTTATCTATATTTAGTCAAGAATCTCTTAAGATTTCACTGAGTTATTAAAATGACTTGCCCTTATCATTAGGGAGTTATTTATACTTAAATTATGATTTTATAATGGACTTGTAAATGGGTTTGACTTTTTACACCTACTAAGAAGCCACTTATATTAGAAGTCCCCCTGTAGAGTATGACTGGATGACATCCCTCCTCCACAATTACAAAGAGTCCATCCATTGACTCTGCTATGTATAATGGTGTAAGAAACATTCATTACTTAGCTAATACATATCAGGCCCTTAAAGACTTTATATGTCCTTCATGTAATTCCACTTTATAAGGAAACTGAGATTCAGGAGGGTTAAAAAGTTGTTCAGGTTACACACAGTTTTTATGGGACAGATAACTCAGCATAAGTTGATTCTACTATTACACGCTTCCTCCCAGGAATTCACAATTTAATGAGGAAGACAAATAGCAAAATTATGCTTCCTAATATCTGAACATTAGATTCATCATTTATAATAGTAGGATAAATCTTTCCCATGGGTTTGTATTAAAGATTAAATAAAAAAAATGTGTATGAAGAGGATGATTTATATTTGTTATATGTGTATACATAATCAGGCACAGGATTTTAAAATGCCACATCTAATGTAGAAATTCCTGATATAATTGAGATTCTTCATTGTTCTTTCAACATGATATATCTCTCTCCTCCTTCCACACCATACTTATGAGCAAAGCAATGCATTTTTCTTATCCCTTCATGTGAAGTGCTTCATGGCTTATGTTGAGAGTGGCTGTCCAATTTTAACTAATCAAAGCATGTTGCATGTTGCTGGGTTTAGCCACACAAGCTAAGATAAACATGAAAGTATGTAAAGTCCTCTTTGAGACTGTGAGCTTTCTGAAGGCAGAAGCTTTGCCTTATGTTTCTAATTATACTGATGCATTAGCACAGGCTCTAAAACATTGACTGGAAGTGTTCCCAACATATCAATACTTTCTGGAATGATCTACATGAAGAGATTCATTTAGAGTATAGAAACTAGAAGTATTAATATCAAGGCAGAGAGTTTCAGTAGAAGGAACGCTAGGCAGGATGACAGATTTTAGGATCCAGCGTAAATTTCTTATCTCAACACAGCTGCTGATTTGTCATGGAACCTTGCACAAGTCTCTAATACTTTCTTGAATATAGGGAATGAGTCTATAAAATAAATATTAAACTATATGACTTGCTTTTAAAAGCAACACTATGAATGACAGAATTAAAGTGTTTTAGAGATAGAAAAGGCCCAAGAGATTGCTTTTTCCTCCTTCCTACCACAACCCTATTTAAAGCTCACAACCCCACTTAAAGCTGTCATTCAAAATTATTAATTGATTTGACAAAGGAGCACAAATGATTGATTATTGAACCAAGGTTTCCTTCTTTCCATTCCAGTCTTACCTTTATTATCCTATTAGAAAATCTTACTTGTTAAGTACAATCTGATATAACTCATTTTTAGACTGTACTCTGGAATTTACAAAACAATTGCTTAAATGGCAATCATTCTACATAAGCATTGCCATTCCACCATTTTGCGGGAGAGAACACAGAATCAGTGAATTTAGAATTTAAAACGACTTATTCACATTCAGAAGAGACTGAGCTGGGAATTGGACTGTCCATCTGTCTTTACACTTCCTCCTACTTTAAGTAGTAAAGTACTTACTGAATTCCATTGGTTGTGTTATAATGACATGGACTAATCTTAATGTCGTTGATTGCACAAAACATTTAGTAGTTACATTTCCCCTATTTTTCTTTTATAGATTCTAATTTTCAGTGTTGAAAAATCTGATTTTCCTAACTTGTGAATCATGAAATTAAGATACTTTTCTCCTTGTTAGTAAAATGTTGCACCTTTAATGGAAGACATCATGGGGGAATTAGTACTTATCTTACTGGGCATATTTATGCAAAACTGTTCACATGACTATATAATAATGTATAACACCAAACAATCACATAGCTGCAGGATGTGATATATAAATGTAATGGAAAAAAATACTTAACCTGCCTTAAGGTAGATAAAAAAAGAATTCTCATTTAAATGAACTTTCTAAATTGAGTAAAACAATTAGTAGAAAGATTTTGAAGGGCTTGTTTTTAAGCTGTAAATTAACTCTAGAAGGTGAAATCTCCTGTGTGGGTTAAGTTTAGGGCAAACTTGTCTCCTAGTGGCTAATTTCATTGAATAGTTAAGTAAGTGACTATTCAGATACTTGATACAAGTTTAAGAACCTTTGCTTACTGGTATCAGTGAGGCGACAGACTGCACAGTTTGAAAACTACATTTGAACTTGTTTTTTCTCAAATAAATTCTAGTACCACAGAGATATCACTTTCCTGTAAATTCAAAGCATGCTTAAGCAGCCTGTATTACCTTAAGGCACACTAAATAGATTATGAGACAGGAGGTTTTAATAACATACTGAATCTCAGAATTTAGAAATACAAAAAGAATGAAAAGGTGCAATTAAATTGGGCAAATATCACTCTGTAGTTATTTAGAAAAATAAACATTACCATTCAACGTTAAATTCCAAAATATTGAAATTAATGGTTTATGTAAGTTTTGATTGGTGCAAAACTGTTAGTTGTTGTTCTAATTAGAATCTCAATAATTTAAACAATGTTATATGATATTATTCTTTTATCTCACTGAATACCTGCCTTGCTGATTCAGACTTACCTAGCCCCCCAAATCACGAGAGAATTCCTTAAAATCAGTGCCTCTCTCTCTCTCTTCGTACGCATGCGTATGAGCATACATACAGAGATCTATAGATAAATAGAGACACCCTATATATTTTATTTCTCTGGAGAACTCTAATATACTCTAATATGTTCATTTTCACAGACTTATTAATTTTAACAAAATAAACTATCAACTGCTTTAAATTATTATAGAAGAAGATCAACAATAAATTAGTAAGTAAAACAAATAGTAAGAAAACATAAATATTCCAGACAACATATTACTTTGGAATGAGAATTACAAAGACAAAGATAATATTCTGACCTAAAATGTTTGTAGAAAATGTGGGATTCAAGATGGAAACAATAAAATAGGTAAAGTTTAAATTGCCAAAATAAATAGTAAAAATATAAAATAAAGAGCATTTTAGAATAAAGAGCATTTTAGCTGAGCGGAAAACATAAGCAGATAGTTGGATTTAACAGAATACTTACCATGTTCAGTAAAGCAGTAAGAGGCTACTTCCTACAGGTTCATGAAGTTTTTGGAAAGGTGTCAAGGGAGATTATCTATAATGAATGCTAGATATCCATATTTCTTCAGTTCCAAATTTTCAAATTCACTAGAGTCTTCCACGCATATCCAGCAAATATGTATTACTGAATGAGTTGCTGCAACTTCTGATGGTGCAGGTTGATAATTATGCCTGATGCCTGCTGAGGGCATAGCCAGGGGCTGAAATCTAGCCTGTGTCTCCTTACCCAGTCAGGACTGCAAACATCAGAAGGAAAGGAAGCTTCCTTCTAATTCACTCAAATCTCCCTAGGAGCCAGATGCAGACCTAACACACACATTCTCTCCACATTCCTTCTCTTTCAATTCTAAAATTCCATTCCTGTTTTCTTATCTGAGTTTCTCAAAACATAACTAAATCTTATTTATAGAATGCATTATCAATACTATGATAATGCTTCATTCTTAACAAGCAAGTTCTTTTTTTATTTACCATGCACCCACGACAATTATTAAGATGAGTAAGTTTGTTCCATGGAACTACTCTGGGGTTTGAATTTAAACCCTAGATTGTGCTAATTTTTGTTACCTTTTCAGTACTCATTCCTTTCCATTCCTACATCCCTTTAGAGAAGGAAAAGCTACAGTTCTTATAGACCATATTAACATGCCTAGTTAATAGCAAAAAATAAAGTAAAACTATTTTCTTTTGGTTATTGAAACGCTTTTGTTTTAAAATTGGTATCATTCTTTCTCAAGATTATTTAAATATGACCTAATTATATTGTCAAAATTTTGAAGTATTATAGTATTTGATAATGTTTTGAGATTGAAAATATATTTATCACCAAGTGTGGGTAAATTAGTAGGGGAAATAGCACTTGCCAAAAGCTTAACATATAAAGATCAATGTATTTTACCCAACAGACAACTCAAGGTTATGGTCATATGTAACACATCTAGTCCCCTGCGCCGGCTGAAGTTTTTAAAAGCTCCTTGTGTAGACTTAATGCTTCAGTTCGATTTACTCATATATTTTCAGCGCGTAATATATGTCAGATTCTATAGTAAAACTGATGCATCGCTACAAAAATCTGTTTAAATGGAAGCAAAAAGAAAGACTAAGTCATGTAATTGACTTGGTAAGAAATCCCATCTGAATTTCAGATCCCATTCTGCCCATCAGGGGGCACTGTTGTATAATCAGTCATAAGACTTTAGGGTTTTTCTCCCATCTCCAAGCCCCTCCACCTTTCCATCCTCTCTAGTAATAAGATACATGTTCAGGTCAAATGGAATCCCAGAATTTTTCAGAGAGATGTGTTTTATTTACTTATTCATTCAAAAAGGATGAATATTTTAATATTTATGTTTTTCAAGCCCGATCTTTGTTTAAGATGATGTAAAGGCAAATCGGAGGTGTAAAAGATTCCGAAAAAATACAATCTGTCTTGAAGTTAAATTTCACACTTTCCCTACTATGTACTTCTTTAAAGTAAAAACTAGATTTTATATATTTAATAATGGAGTTTCACCCCTATCATTTTCATTATTTCGTCATATGAACCATCTTGATACAGGAACCATCCATATTTTTAAAAAGGTAACTTTAGAGCTTTAGGTTAGTTTCCAAATTTATGTTACTAAATACGAACTTATAAAGTCTGTAAGGGAATAACAATTATGCTTTGTGTGGTAAATGCAGTAAGAGGAATGTTTGGAGAACAGCTATAAAGACAGCAAAGTCTAAATCAAAGTGAGCAACACAAAATAAGGTGGTCAAAATAAAAGACAGGAGGGTACCAGGCCCCAGGAGACTCAGATGTTTAAACTCTTAATCTATCGTCTATTTTTATTACATCTGAGATTTGTAAGGCATCCAGTTCCTTATCCACAAGTGCATACACGCACACATACATTTTATTCTCATATGTGTATCAAGTGTAAGCTAGAGGTGATTCTAATATTTTGCTTCATGACAATAGAAAAAAGAAACTTTTAACATACATTTTAAACAAAGCCACTTTATTATTTACATTCCTTCTACATGCCTAAAACCTTCTCTACTGCCTATGGGATACAGTCCAAGTTCCTTTACCTGAATTTCAAGCCCTAGGTCCTGAGGCATTTGAATATCTCTTCAGCTTCATTTCTCACTCAACGTTTCTTCCTTTAGTAAGCATGCTTTCTACACTCCAGGTTCTACACACACACACACACACACACACACACAAACACACACACAAGTTACTGTCTTATGACTAAATCATTTTTATAGCCTGTCTTTTCTGGGTTATTTTTTCTGCTTTCAGTACTTTCCTTCTATTATTTCTTCAGTCGATCAAGTCCAACTTATCCTGAAATGAAATGGACATCAATGTGTCTAAAAGATCCCTTGGACCACCTATTTCAATTTCCTGGAGCTGCTATAGCCAAATACCACAGACTGGGTGGCTTAAACAATAAGATTTTATTTTCTCATAGTTCTGGAGACTAGAAGTTTAAGATCAAGATGTTGACAGGTTTGTTTTCCTCTGGGACCTCTCTGCTTAGCTTATAGGTGGCCACCTCCTTACTGTGTCTAAGTATCCAAACTTCCCCCTCTTGTAAGACACCAGATTGGATCAGGGCCCACCCTAACATCCCCATCTTAATCATCACTTTAAAGGCTCTATCTGCAAACTCAGTCACATTCTGAGATGCTTGGGGATAAGACGTCAATATATGATTTGAAAAAGTTGGGAGGCATAATTCTGCCCTTAAAACCACCTAAATTAATTTGTGTGCTTCTTTTTCTGTGATCTCATAATATATTCTATATCCTCTAACAATATTGCATAGACGTTTTCTGTTTAGTTCTATGAACTATGTTTCCTCAACTAAACTTGAAGTAAAGGAGTGTAAATATGTTTTACTAAAGAAGCATCACAATTTCTAAGATTTTATGCTGTGAAAATATACTTCATGATCATCAGTAGACATCACTGATGGTAAGATATTTTATTTTAGTGATGTTAAAAAGTGAAAAAGATACATCTTCTAATTGGTAAAACACTGTACTTCTTCTATCTTCCAGGCTTAGTTGAGTAACTGATCTACATGACGGACTCAGGAAATAGTTTCTGAATTCAAGGATTAATTTATCTTCATAAGTCTTGTGTAAAACTGGAAATTTGGAATTACACCAATTTTAAATAGAATAAATTATGCCTCATAGAAAATATCTATTCAAATTACACAGTTATTTGGAAAGAATCCAAAGATTAGAACCCATATGCTTAGATTATTTTTTCAGTGCTTTCCCTATGTTTCAGAACTAATAAATTACAAAACAGAGACCAGAAACAAAGAAATTGAAAAAACAGAGACTAAGAAATAAATTCTGATTCTGAGTCTAGATATCTATCTACTTTTTCAAGCTACCTGGAATGTAGTTCTGTCTTCTTAATTCATTGGTCAGAAAGACGTTGTTTAGCTTCATGCTTATGTATTTTTTATCAACAGTAATATAACACTTGTATTTCACCTTGGACTATAAGAATGTTTAAACTGGAAGATAATTACAGGAGCTTCAGGAGAATAATAAATATGAATAATATTATAAGTTACTTAGAGTAACTTAATTGAGAGAGAAGGTGGTAAAGAAATTCATGGTAAGAGAAGACTTGAGTTGGACCTTGAAAGATTTGTTGAAAGAGTATGTGCATGGATATGTGTATATGTGTGTGTTACAGGAGTTTTTTCCCTTGGACAAAAGTAAAAGAGTAAAAGTGCAAAACGTGGAGACTATTCTGAAACTTGAGGACAGAAGGCATTATTAGTCAAAATATAAGACTTGCGTAAAGTTCACTGTGCTTGAGAATATTGCTGTTTAATTCCTTAATTTCCCAGGCTTTTAGGATTTTCTTATGTATTTTGGCATAAGTGATCAAAAAATTTGTAATTCCCCACTGCTGATCCATTTGTTTATTGTGAATGGTGATAGGAATAACTGTATACAAGGCTATATCGTTTATGTAAATAAGACTGTATCATCTTATTTAATACATAATCACTTTGAGTAGGTATTGTCTCTATTTTATAGATAAGATACAGATACATATTGATATAGATAGGCCTAGGGCAGTATATTTAAGAAAACCAAAATATTTGATATAAATATCACTGTCAATGTATCCTTCTACTATTGTTTTCACACTTCAGTAATTATGATCTCATATACATGGTTAGCTGGTATTGTTTCCTGGGCTTGGAACAAGTAATAAATTTACTCCTGCTAGCTCTTGGATTTAAGAAAACTGTATCTTACAGAGATAGATTAAATGCATTAGATATAATCGTCTAACACAGTTGTTTAAAAATGCTGTCTTGACCCCATTTCGAGGCCTTGACTGGAGGAATCTGTTCTCCTTCTTAGGCAGTCGAGGAAGTTCACACTCCAACCCCTTCCTTTATCAGATCCTTACATTCTGGGCTCTTCTACACCAGCCCTCACTGCCTCAGGCCTAGGTTCCACACTAGAAGGAACAGCTTTTAGGCTCCACATCCTGTCAAAATTATTCAAATTAGCCAATCCACAGTAAGTCTGAGAAACCTAGCTAACCCCACCCTACTTACCATAGATAAGCTTATTGTTACACTGTTCATAGATGCAACCCCTGGGTAGCCCTGTAACTTTGTCGAAAGCTGCAAGTAATAAGAGTTCTGCTTTCCATTTAGCCAAGTGTCTGTGTTTTGTCCCACGCTCAAAAGAAATCTTAAATCTACCAATCTGATATTTTCAGCATTTACATAGG
>NW_012105675.1:1439934-1440597 GCF_000951045.1 Mandrillus leucophaeus | reverse complement strand
CGTATGGAAAACAAAATGCCTTTAGAAGTCTCTTTTTGAGGCAAATTAAGAATCTAGTAATGTGAGTTGTGAAATCAGTATGATATATAATGTTTGTAATTCCAAATGTCTCAAAATGGAGTCACTTATGACAAATGACTCAGCTTCCGTGAAATTGCTGACCTCTCTGAGTGATACAAACACTTACTATGGACTGAGATGACACGATGACACCTAGCATGGCCAGATACCCCTGAGGTCTGGCAAGAAAGTGAAGTGAAGTGATGGGATTGTTAATGGTTACAAAATAGTTAGATAGAATGAATAAGATCTAGTAGTTGATAGCACAACAGGGTGTCTACAGTCAACAGTAATTTATTGCACATTTTAAAATAAGAGGATAATTGGATTGTTTATAATACAAAAAAAGGATGTTTAAGGTGATGTATACTCCATTGACTCCGATATGATTATTACACACTGTATATCTGTATCAAAATTTCTCACACACCCTATAAATGTATACATCTACTATGTACTCACAAAATTCTTTTCTAAAAGGCAGCTGAAGATAATGGCCATGAACATTCCTGTGGAGGACTCCAGACACCACAAAGGAACTGACCTCAGTGAGAAGCCTATAGCATTTCTGCCGGTGAGAGCTCTGAGGCCTCCTTCCTACAG
>NW_012105675.1:1438951-1439884 GCF_000951045.1 Mandrillus leucophaeus | reverse complement strand
AGGAGGAGATGTTGGTCAAGGTGTACAAAATTTGTTTTGCAAGATCTGGAAATCTAAAGTACAGCAACATGACTGTAGTTAACAATCCTGTACTGTATAGATGAAATCCACTAAGCAGGTGGATCTTGTGTTCTCTACACACACACACAAACAATGCTAACTATATGTGATGAATATGTTAATTTGTTTGTGGTGATATACAACGTATATATCAATACATCAAGTTGTGCAACTTAAGCATGTATAATATGTTTGTCAATTATACCTCAATAAAGATGAGAAGGAGGAAGCAGCTTTCTCAGAAGGCTTCCCATTCATCCAGAAATTTGGCTTATTCTACTAACATAATATAAATATTTAATTGTTTTTATTATCAATTCTAACACATAGTAGGTATCAAACAATTTTTGTGAGTTAATAAATTCAATCTTCATTGTTCAATCTTTCTATGGTCCACAACATTCATAGGAAATTTTACCCAAAATTGGTGAAATAGTATAGTCTATGTGTTGCTGTACAAAATAAACATACATCTTCTACTTTTTAAAATTTTGTATCTCAAGTTTTACTATTGAGAAAATATGTAAGAAAATATGAAAGTAGAGGAGTTAAACTAAAGACAGCTGAAGGAACTGGGACATAATTTACTTGATGTTTTACAGGAAGATGAATTCTGATAAAAATCCCTCACTGGGATTGTTTTTCTGGAGATACTTTGTTTAACTAATACACCTTAGAAGGTAAACTCTTCTAAAAGGTAAGTTCCCTAAGGACAGGATCTTAAAACAATGCCTGATACATAGTAGGTATAGGTAAAAATATGTAGAAAAAATAAATGAACCTAAGATGTTGACAACTTAATTTACTTTCTATTATAACACAATGGGTTACACCACTTTTAAATAGACTATTGCATAGGAAGCTTTTCCCCCC
>NW_012105675.1:1397053-1437931 GCF_000951045.1 Mandrillus leucophaeus | reverse complement strand
CTCCTAATAAACCAGAATTTGTAAGCACTTAATTGGCCGCTGTGTTACTGTGAAACCTCTGTCCCCTCACTGCCCTCCAGGTTGATTTGAATCTCACAGGTTCAACACAATTGCAGCACCTTGCATCTTAAAAACAAGTATTTTGGAGACAATACCCTTAGTAGAAAAGCAATTGTGGAGACAAACAACATTTGGTTGACGTGGGTGAAGCTACTGCCATAGCTACCACCTTTATTCAGTTGCCATAGACCCTCCAAGTTATCTTTTCATTTTTGCTCAACTAGCTTCCAAACCATGTTCAAAACAGCCTTCAAGAGCTTTGTGGAGAAAATACCATGATCAATAAGACATAGTGAAACCAGCAGGAGGCGCCACGGAAAATGGCCACATTAAGGCTTTTTTTTTTTTCTTTTGAGACACAGTCTCTCTCTATCACCCAAGCTGGAGTACAGTGGGAGGATCTCCGCTCACTGCAATCTCCACCTCCCAGGTTCAAGCAATTCTCTGCGCCTCAGCCTCCCAAGTAGCTGGGATTACAGGCACCCGTCATCATGCCCAGCTTTGTTTGTATTCTTAGTAGAGACAAGGTTTCACCATCTTGGCCAGGTTTGTCTCGAACTCCTGACCTTGTGATCCATGCACCTCGGCCTCCCAAAATGCTGGGATGGCAGGCATGAGCCACCACACCCGGCCAAAGCCTTTTACTGTTCCAGGATCATCAGCAGATCACATGCTTTTCATCATAGGCTTAAAAAATTCCTAAGAGCCCTCTGCTTTTTTTATGCCTGATTCACCAATCAAAGATGTCAATCAAATGGCAAATCTTTTAATTCCATACAGCCAATACATGCATGTTTTAAAAAATGCTTCATCACAATGGGTTATTCCACTAGCATTTTAACTGGTAGCTTTCAGTCCCACTAAATTAATCTTACATAATACTTCTCATGTCAGTCAACCTTCCTCTATTATTTTAATAGCCCTTTCTTACTAAAATGTTTTCAGTGATTCCCACTTTACAAAAATAAAATCCTCAACTCCTTATTGGACAGTGTGGAAGCCCAACATGGGTTTAAGCACTAAGCTGAAGCACTCTACATGGATGATGCTTCAGGTCAGCCAGGCCTTCTCCAGCATCCTTCTTTAGCTGATTCCTACCTATCTCCAAGATTCTACTCAGTTCTCACCTCACTCATGGAATCTTTCCATTCCATTTCAACTTACAATGATCACTGTCTTTGTTCTAAATTTAAGGCTTATTTTTAGAACTGTACCATGTACTCAGTTATTATACTGCCTTGTTTTTAAAATGTATTTCTGCTTCCATGTTCTGCCTTCTAAATGTATTATCATCAATAACTACACAGTTCTATAATCTGACCTCTCATCACCCCGATATCATTTCAGCTCACTAACTCCATTACTTCCATTCCATTAATTCTTTAAAAGAACCTCAAATGCAGTTTTTCATTATTCACTCTCTCTCTCATTTCTTTTCTTGGCTCTGCATCTGCTCTAACAACTTCTTTGCATAAACCTTTTAAATTCTTTGCCTATCAAGACTTGTTTTTCTTGCCTGATGAAACTCAAATGCTGGTTGAATTAAACTATTTGTCTGCTTTGTATCTACATCCTAGTTAGTAAATAAAAAGTGTGAAAATTAAAAAAGCTACGCTGACATTAAAAGTATGATTCTAATCTCAAAGATTAGAATCTCATTTATACAGATTATATGTAAATATGGACACCAATAATTCCTCCTATTGTTCTAACATGTGTGTGACCCTTCCCCTCAAGATAAGGAGTTTTTTTCCTTTGTATCTTGGTTGGCCTTGTGCTATACTTAACAACAGAATGTGGGAGAAGTGATGTGGTGCCAATTTGCAGACTAGCCCTTAAGATGTATTTAAGAAACTAAGGGAGTACAGAAGGTTCTAAGGTATCTATCCTAGTCTGGGGGATTGGAGAACGTATTTCTTAGAAAGGAGGACTTTACCTAAGGTGAGAATTAAATTGTCATTAAATTGGAGGTGAGATACTGAGGATGGTGGCGTGGATAGGATTAGAAATGCCCATTTTTAATAAAACAACTTCAGCCAACTCTATACGTTAAAAATATATATTTCTGATATAGCACTACTATCCTCCTCCCTCCCTCCAGGGAATTTTGACGTCTCTAAATAAGGGCTTAATGTAAGGGTGAAGTATTTACATTTTGATGACATGCCAAGACTGCAATCATCTTTAAAACAAGGAATAGGCACTTGACTTCCAAATACATGACAGAGTTAACTAATGAGCTTCTTTTCAGCATAAAGGAAGTTGTAAGAAAAGATAAACTCTTACTTCAATATAAAAAAATGCTGATTTCCTATAAAAAACTAGCCGGGCGAGGTGGCGGGCGCCTGTAGTCCCAGCTACACGGGGAGGCTGAGGCAGGAGAATGGCTTGAACTTGGGAGGCGGAGGTTGCAGTGAGCTGAGATCCGGCCACTGTACTCCAGCCTGGGCGACAGAGGGAGACTCCGTCTCAAAAAAAAAAAAAAAAAAAAAAAAAAAAGCTGATTTCCAAGTTACATAGCTCCTTGTCCCCTTCTAGTTTTGTAATCTTTGTAAGTTTTGAGGATGTGTTTCTACTCATATATGGGAGCTATATAAGCTATCTCATGGAGGTAGACAGTACAATGATAGTTACTAGAGGCTGGGAAAGGGTGGGGAAGAGGAGGAAGTGTGGTTGGTTAATGGATACAAGCATAGAATTAGGTAGAAGGAATAGGATCTAGTGTTCTCTAGCACAGCAGCGTGACTACAGTTAAAAGCAATATATTGTATATCTCAAAATAGAAAACTTAAAATGTTCCCAACACAAATAAATGATAAATGTTTGAGGTGATGGATATCCTAAATATCCTGATTTGATCATTACACATTGTATGCATGCATTATCACACGTTTCCATAAATATGTAGAAATGTTATGTATTAGTAAAATGTTTTAAAATACTCATTTGTTATTGAAGAACAGATTAAAATAACAATAATATAACCATTTATCAATTCAAAAGAAGGAAGTAACATTAAAAATCTCAGTACCCCAAACATAACCATAAACTTGCTTCTACAAGTATTAAAAATACTCATTGAATGATTTTGTAAAAGTCTAATAGTAGACAACTGGCAGCCCCAAGAAGGCATAAAATACTGACGTGTTTACATCATCAGTGTGTATGTGTATATGTGTATGTATGTATGTCTATAGAGATAACTCAAATCAAAGGGGAAGTCTGCAGAGTAATGAACCAGAGTTGAAGTCAAGGCTATATCTTTGATGGCTTTTACCCAATCTAGTCTTGAAAAGATTTTTAGGAAGTTAATATGGTATTCTGTCTTCTCATTGTAAAGTAAAACCAATCAGGTAAAAGTGACGTTTGCATTTTAGGTTTACTATTACTACTTAGATCCTTCTGCATTATCACACCCTTTTTTCTAGAGAATCTAGCCCCACTCTGCTGGAATCAGAAGCCAGTTCCAGAAGAATCCTGCCTCCTTCTAGGGAACAGAACACAGCAGCTAGCTCATATTTATTTAACTCTGTTGACAATACAAGTAAGTATTGGATGGCAGACATGTGCTAGGTGTGGGGATTACATGGAACCAAGGAGGGATCTCAGCCCTCATTTAATTAAATTTAATTTTTACTTCTGGGGTACATGTGCAGGGTGTACAGCTTTGTTACATAGGTAAATGTGTACCATAGTGGTTTGCTGCACCTACCAACCCATCACCTAGGTATTAAATCCAGCATGAATTACCTATTTTTCCTAATGCTCTCCCACTCTGCAGCACCCCACTCAAAGGCCCCAATGTGTGTTGTTCCCCTCCCCCTGTCCATGAGTTCTCACTGTTCAGCTCCAACTTATAAGTGAGAACATGCAATGTTTGTTTTTTTGGTCCTGTGTTAGTTTGCTGAGGATAATGGCTTCCAGCTCCATCCATGTGCCTGCACAGGACATGATCTCATTCCTTTTTATGGCTGCATAGTATTCCATGGTGTGTATGTACCATATTTTCTTTATCTAGTCTATCATTGATGGACATTGGGTTGGTTCCATGTCTCTGCCATTGTGAAGTACTTCTAACATTGTGGAAGACGGTGTGATGATTCCTTAAAGATCTAGAACCAGCCCTCTAGTTTCGAATAGCTTGAGTGAAGAAGCATACAGATAGATATACTAATTCAAAATAACGTGTTACAAAGAAAGCAACGACAGACACTGGGGTCTACTTGAGGGTGGAGGATGGAAGGAGAGGAGCAGAAAAAATAACTATTGGGTACTAGGCTTAGTACATGGGTGATTAAATAATCCATAAAACGAACCGCCATGACATGAGTCTACCTATATAACAAACCTTAATATGTGCTCACAAACCTTAAGGTAAAAAAAAAAAAATGTGATAAATGTCAGTTCAATAGTAAGCATTGAATTTTCCTTCCTGCCCAATATCTATGCCTTCTCTGAAGCCACCACCATCACCCACTTCCCCCCCCCAAGTGGAATTTATCTCATCCTTCTGAACACCCACGTGAATGTTACATCTTATTTATAACTCTTTCATCTTCATTTTATGTAAAGACATAAGTATGCCTATCTTTCTACTGCAATAGAGATTCTGTGAGGAACAGGAACAGGTCTTGTTCACCATTGAACCTCCCTTACTCAGCACCCCCTATTAATGTTGAAATCACGCTACCGAAGATAGTATGGCTCAATAACCCATGATTATTAAGATGAAAAGTTACGTTGTACCTTGAGGTGTGATACCTGGATGCTCCTTAACCTGTGTTCCCAAGTTATGAGGTTAGTTCTGGCTCTAACGTAAGCTCAAAATTCGTCCTTCCTTTCTCACCTGCCGGAAGTGACCAGTGACTGCTGACTGCTTTTTAACTTCTCAGACCTCAGACTTTTTTTGTTCCCCTTCAGCAAAGCTTACATCGAAGGTCAACTCCAATTCTGGTGACTCATGGTCACTACTCACCATCTTTTAGGGTGAACTGTCTTCATCTACCCTTCCTAGGGTTACCATCTGAGGAGACCAAGCAACAAAAGCAGCTTTCTATCCCGACAACTTTGTTCTACAACACTACAAGGCTGCTAATAAGGGAAAGCAATACCCTTGACAGCAGATCATTACCTATTTATTTCTACAAAAAAAAAACAAACAAAAAAAAACAAACAAAAAAACCACTTCATTCTGTTAGATAGACCCTGAAAAATGTAGAAACATTGAATATACTTAAATATCATCAGTAACTGGTAAAACAACAAAAAAAGAGCTATATTCTTGTCTTTGTTATTGTTTAATTATTCTCTCAGAATATAGTATATTTGGTTAATTTCAGCTGGAATTTACCAGAGTTGCACTATTTGCAAGGTTTGGGTTCTAATCTTCAAGCCTTAAGATTTATCCTTAAAAATATCTCATGTCACTCACAATATTGTACACATTATTTTTCCTCCTGCCCAATATCTATGCCTTCTCTCTCTCTCTCTCATGTATGATCAGACTCCTCTATATTTTTCTAAACATATATTGAAATCTACATTTTTTCAATGTACTTTTAATGTATTTCTTTTTAAAAATCCATCACTTTCCCCTACTGACTCTAATATACAGGAGAGTCCTTAAATGTTTTTACTTCTGATTCCATTGATCTTGAATGAATAAAATGATTGATTTAGTTGATTGTTAGAAGTGAATTACCATAGTGGTTAAGTAATAAATCTGAATGCATTTGAAGCCTCAGACAAATGACTTAAACTCTCCGTGACTCGATTTTTGGTATGTAAAATGGAGATAATGATGGATAATTGTGAAGATTAAATAAGTTAATATAAATATGAAGCCCTTAGAACTTAGTACTATATAAGCATGAGCTAATATTTGAAATGGGCAAAACCACAATAAATACTACAGTTTTTAAATGACTTTATGGTGTTCTATTTTATATTAACTTATGTATGTGGATGGCAATAAGCGTGAGTATTTTCAGTCAGTATCAGTGAACCCAGGTATCTCTTCATTTTTTTCCACAACTGTTTTTGTTTTTCTGGTGGGAGGTTTGAAAAATGTGTAATTTCCTTTCCTTGATTTGTTTCATTAAAGGACAATGGTAATTTACATTCAGCTTCAAAATGGGAAATTTCGAGTTCCAGGAAAATTTGATGCTCACAATTCTGAAACAATTAAGGATGGGATAATGTAATAACTATGAAAATTATATTTAGTGGTAAGGTTTCGGTTTGTGACATGCTCTATCTTGTCATATCAGAAGCAAAAGAGATTTTAGAAGGAGAATCAGGCTTATCATTGCTTATTTCATGACAATATTCTAATAACACACAATAGCAGCAGAATGTCCTGGAATTTTATAGATTTATAAAAACAAATGTTGATTGTAGAACAAAGACTAGACTAAGATAGTTTCTATTATCTTTTATGTAAATTTGTTTCAAGTCGGTGTCTAATATAAATTTTTATGGTTCTTTTAATGATATAATTTATAGGATACCATCACAAACTTTTTGATGAGGTGGAAAAGCAGTGTACTTACATTTGGAGGGAAGGGTGGTATTGTGTAGTGGTTATATGACCTGCCCACAGAATTTGACATTCTCCTAAATGTCTAAAATAACAGCCTGTGTCCAAATCTTTACTTCACTGCTTGCTGCTTGTATGATCTTGAAAAATTAACTTAATCTACTGTATTGTAGAACTGTCATCTGTAAAACGGAGACAATAGATTCCTATTTTTTAGGATTTGTTGCCAGATTAAATTAGATAATATATAAAAATACTTAGAATATTGCCTCAAGGAAAGTAAGAACTAAGTGTCAGTGATTATTATTACATAGAGTTTAGCTTACAGCAAATAATCCACAGTAATTCTGAAGGGAATTGTTTTGTTTTGCTAGTAGAAAATGTGTAGTACCTCGTGAGCTATCAAAGTCTCCTTGCTTCAGACATTAAATGCACACTCTAAACAAAAAAGATAAAACAACAATAAGATAAACATAGCCATAGATTTCAGAAAAAGCTTTTATAAAATATTTTGCTATTAATTGCTTGTTACTCTGGCACACATACAAAAAGCATAGATTACACATCAGATCTTCCAGACAAGTAACTTCCTGTTCTGTTTTCCCTGCTTGCTACTGTCTTAGGACTCTTTGGAGAGGATGTGGATTTCCTCTTCAGTTTTCCTCAGTGTAGCCTTAAGTGGTGGTGGATGCAGTCCCATAGATAGAGGGAGAGGAAATGCCACTGATGTCATATCCAAGAGGGAATTATACCTAAAGAGAATTTCTCATTTCCTTGAGGCTCATAGAGTGTGCCTTAGAGTTGGCTACTTCAGAATAGCCAAATAAGACTTGCATGACAATATTCTAATAATAATATTCTTATTTGGCTATTCTGAAGTAGCTCGTATCTTTAAAAAGACTAATGGAGAGGATTTGGAGAGTGCCTCTAAATCCTCAGATTTAAAAGGCCTCATTACGGAAAGCCTGGTCATCAAAATCTGCAGTGTACTGCTTGGGTTTAATAAAGCTTGTACAAATTTACCACTGGACCATTCAAAATGGCAGAAGAGCAGGGCATAACTAATGACCTGAAAGGAAAATGCTCAACAGCAGAGTCTGAAGGACATGCAGATACACCAGTGTGATCTGCTCTAAGAATACTTATGTTTATGAAATATAAAAATAATACCTTTTTTAAAGTAATGAATTTAGATTTGCTAAACATACTTAGTTTTTAATACATGTATTCCTTTCTTCATTCTTCCAAGAAATTAAGAGAAGAAAATGTTATAAAGGAAAATATTAAAATGCTGAATATTTACTTAGCTCATGATGATTTTTATAAAACACTTTTGTTTTGAATCAAAACTGCCTACAATGCATATATATGACAATTATTAAAATAAGTTTAATATAGTGGAAGAAAATTTCTGTTTGTGAAAAGTTAAGAATAGCATCTTTACAGAGATACTTTGAAAATCGCTCTCTACATAGTTTTCAAATGATATCTACCTTCTCCTTTCAAAAACAAAAAATCCGTACCTATGCATAATTTCATTTTATCTTATTGTTGCTTTTTATTCTCGAAGTTTAAACAGTGTCTTATAAAAATCTCAGTGCATCTCACGCAAGTCTGAAGGGAGGATGACAACTATTTGCTGAGGCCATCCAGATGATGAGGGAAGACTGTGAAAGAGAAGTTTCACATCTACTTACGCAGGTAATTATGCAACTAGGAAATTCAGATATATTTTCCCTTTTGCTGGGCCATTTTGAGACTTCACAATAGACTTACAGTTTATTTCTAAATAATCAAGTCTTCTATTTAATCGCAAAAGCAAAGTTTAGAAAATTTAGCATTGGTGCAAAAAATCTTTTATCTTGTGATGTGAAATGCAAATTCTGTTTTGATTTCATACAATTAGCCTTACTGAGTCCTCTACATTTTTTCTTAATAGGCAACATATCTAACAGCTTGTAGTATAGTAACCTACTTTTGTCATCAAACAGCCAGATAACACAACGGGACATTTATTCCCTTAGTCTTCCTGCTGTGTTTTTATATATATATATTTTTAAGGTACTATTATTCAGCTTACTGAATTCAACCAATGTTTATAGTGCATTTACCAATAACTAAAACGTAGTATCTCTTAGTCAAGTCCTCTGGAGCCAGGCTGTCTGGGTTCAAGTCTCAGTTCAAATAATCACTAACAGTGTGACTTTGACAAGTTTTCTGTTCTTCGCTTTCTCATTCTAAATTTGGGGATAATAATAGTACCTGTCCTCACAGGATTTTGAGGATTGAATTAATTAACATACATAATGGCTCAGAACAATGTTTGGCAGTGAGTGCTCCAAGACTGTTATAATTGTCAAGTGAAAATCGTGTAGTGGTGTTGCTATATGGAATATTTAAAAATGAACACATACTCAAAGGAGCTGATGATCTGCCAGGGAGTCTGGAGGAACTTGAGACATGGATACAACGTCTCTCTCCACTTTGTAATTTAAATAAGTGCTCTAAGATAGATGTCTGACATTGGTAAGAGTTAAAAAGCAGAGAACAGAAAATTCCAGTTGAAACGTCTTAGAAAAAAACAAAAGAGAGTATATAGATCCTGAAGAATAAGCAGGATTTCAATAGGCATAAGACGGAACATGCTCCAGGCACTGAAGAGAAGCCTGTTCACATGAATGACTGTGCAGGACCAGCTCGGGACATGCTGAAGGACAGGAAGTTTCTAGTTTGATTGAAGAGTAAGTGTGTGTAATAAGGTAGAGCAAGATAAGCCTGGGAAGATATTCTGAGACACAAACCCAAGAATTCAGACTATTACAATGAAGAGTTTAAACTTAATTTGGTACATGCTTAAGCTTCAGATTAGACTGACATGGGCTGGAATTCGGGCTCCACTATTTAATTGCTAAGTGAAGTGGCACTGAGAAGTGACTAAAATTGTCAGAGCCTCAGTTTCATCATGTGTAAAAGGAAGATTGTAAGATCTATCCCATAACATTAAACAAAACACACACAGACATGCACACACAAACACACACACAATTTACTGCATCTTTCACTTGCCAGGCATTGCGGTAGATACCACAAAGACAAAAATAACAAAATAAGAAAATAATATTGTTATTTTCAAACTTATAATGGTAGAGGAGGGGGAATAATGTACAATAAACAGAATTCTTAAGGAAAGTATGTAGCATATTAGATGGCAGTAAATGCTTTGGAGATAAATCAAGCAGAGTATAAATGCAAGATAGGTGTGGTGGTGGAAGTTTATAAAAATTGTCTACGTTGGTTTTTATTTTATGAGGGAAATAGGAAGCAGAGTCATCTGGAGGTTGGAGTAGAGATGCAAAGGCATTAAATGATCATATAGGAGAATGGGAGATGAAAAGTACTAGGGGAATACAATGTGCTTGCCTAGAAACACTAAAGGGCCGCTTGCAGTAGGGATCTTACATTTAATGAGACCAGGTGGCATGGTCTAATTTTTTCTCCAGCCATGTACGTTTGTCTGAGAGGAACCAGGAAGCAAACACAAGTTTGGCTAATGTGGATTTTCTCCCCAAAGTGGAATTGATAATAAACGGATAAAGGAGGAAGGGAGTTGGGGAATATGCATCAAATCAATTATATACCAGGTCATAGAATTCCCAAGTAAGGCAGTAATTATGAGCATAGAAATAATGATAGGTAAAGAGAAAACATGTTAGGAACAGTAGATTACAGATCCCAATGGAGTCCAAACATAGTTGGTGTTGAAACACTAGAGTGCATGAGCTGAAAAAATAGAGTGCTGTTATAAAGTGGTTTAACTGACTGGTAATCACAACATCTATGAAGTGACAATGGAAATGAGCATCTGAGGAAATGAGAGTTCAGGGATGATAGATGACATGACTGGGATTCCTGGAGACTCCAGGTATATAATATGTATATGGGGTTGAGAGTGGAGGTCTGAGAGTTACAGACTCAATAAAAGATAGGGCCTTACCAGGAACACCCAGAATACTCTAGCAAAATTCTCTGACAAATCTTAGCAATTTCACTCTACCTTGTATTTTTTAAAAGATACAAGGTTGACTAGAACTTCCTTAAATTATTTTTGTTTAATTTTTATTTTAGGTTTAGGGGTACATGTGAAGGTTATATAGGTAAACTTCTGTCACAGGAATTTGTTGTACAATTACCCAGGTGTTAAGCATAGTACCCAATAGTTACGTTTTCTGCTTCTCTCCCTCCTTCCACCCTCCCCACAAAGTAGACCCCAGTGTCTGTTTTCGTCTTTGTGTTCATAAGTTCTCATCATTTAGCTCCTACTTACAAGTGAGAACATGTGGTATTTGGTTTTCTGTTCCTGCATTCATTTGCTAAGAATAATAGCCTCCAGCTCCATTCACATTCCTGCAAAAGACTTGATCTCGTTTTTTGTTACGGCTGCATAGCATTCAATGGTGTATATGTACCACATTTCCTTTATGTAATCTGTCACTGATGGAAATTTAGGTTTATTCCATATCTTTGCTATTTTCAATAACACTGCAAGGAACATTCACATGCATATGTCTTTATGGATTAATGATTGATATTCGTCATGTTATGTAACAGTAATGGGATTGCTGGACTGAATGATAGTTCCACTTTTAGCTATTCGAGGAATTGCTACACTGCTGTCCACAATGGTTGAACTAATTTACATTCCCGCCAACAGTGTACAAGTGTTCTCTTTTCTTTGCAACTCCACCAGCACCTGTTATTGACTTTTTAAGAGTAGCCATTCTGACAGGTGTGAGATAGCATCACATTGTGGTTGTTATTTGCATTTATCTAATGATCACTGACACTGAGCTTTTTTCCATATGCTTTTTGACTGCATGTATGTCTTCCTTTGAGAATTGTTTCTTCATGTCCTTTTCCCACTTTTTAAATGGGGTTGCATGTTTTCCTCTTGTCAATGTGTTCAAGTTCCTTATCCATGCCAGATGTTAGACCTTTGTCAGATGCATAGTTTGCAAATATTTTCTCCCATTCTGTAGGTTGTGCATTTACTCTGTTGATCGTTTCTTTTGTTGTGCAGAAGCTCTTAAGTTTAACTAGATCCCACTTGTCAATTTTTACTTTTGTTACGATGGCTTTTGGTGTCTTTGTCATGAAATCTTTGTTGCTTCCTATGTCCAGGATGGTACTACCTAGGTTGTCTTCCAGGGTTTTTATAGCTTGGGTTTTTACATTTAAGTCTTTAATCCATCTCGAGTTGACTTTTGTATATGGTGTAAGGAAGGGGTCCAGTTTCCATCTTCTGCATATGGCTAGCCAGTCATTCCAGCACCATTCATTCAACAACGAGTCTTTTTCCCATTGCTTTTGTCAGTTTTGTAAAAGATCAGATGGACATATTTGTGTAGCCTTATTTCTGGTCTATATATTCAATTGATCTATGTGCCTTTTTTTGCACCAGTACCTGTTGTTTTGGTTACTGTAGCCTTGTATTCTGTTTTGAAGTTCAGTAGCATGATGCCTAGAGCTTTGTCCTTTTTGCTTAGGATTACCTTGGCTACTCAGGCTCTTTCTTGGTTCCATATGAATTTTAAAATAATTTTCTCTAGTTCTATGAAGAATGTTGTTGGTAGTTTGATAGTAGCATTGAATCTGTAAATTGCTTTGGGCAGTATGGCCATTTTAATAAAACTGATTATTCCTTTCCATGAAAATAGGATGTTTTTCCATTTGTTTTTGTCTTCTTTGAGGAGTCTATTTTAATTCTCACTGTAGAGATCTTTCACCCTAGTTAGCTGTATTCCTAAGTATTTTATTCTTTCTGTGGCAATTGTGAATAGGATTGCTTTTCTGATAATGCCTTTCGGTATCACTATTGTTGATATATAGGAATGTTAATGACTTCTGCACATTTATTTTTTATTTTGCAACTTTGCTGAAGTTTATCCACTGAAGGAGTTTTTGGACAAGACTACTGGGTTTTCCTGCTATAGAATCATGTCGCCTGCAAACAGGGATAGTTTGATTTCCTCTCTTCCTATTTGGATTCCTTTATTTCTCTTGCCTGACTGCTCTGTCTAGGATGTCCAATAGTATGTTGACAAGGAGTAGTAAGAGAGGACATCCTTGTCTTGTACAGACTTTCAAGGGAAATGCTTCCAACTTTTGCCCATTCAGTGTAATTTTGGCCGGGGGTTTGTCATAGGAGGCTATATTTTGAGGTATGTTCTTTCAATACCTAGTTTATTGAGAGTTTTTAACATGAAGTGATGATGAATTTTATCAAAAGCATTTTCTGCATCTATTGAAATAATCATGTTTTTTGCCTTTAGTTTTGTTTATGTAATGAATCACATTTACTGATTTACATATGCTGACCAAACTTTGCATCCTAGAGGGAAGCCTACTTAACCATGGTGCTGCTAGATTTGGTTTGCAAGTATTTTGTTGATTTTTGCGTTGAAGTTTACCAAGTTTACCAAGGATACTGGCCTGAAGTCTTTTGTTGTTGTTGTTATGTCTCCGCCAGGTTTTCATAGCAAGATGATGCTGGCCTCACAGATTGAGTTGAAGAGTCCCACCTCCTCAATTTTTTGTAATAGTTTCTAAAGTACCAGCTCTTCTCTGTACATCTGGTAGAATTCAGCTATGAACCCATAAAGTTCCAGGTTTTTTTTTCATTGTCGTTGGTAGGCTATTTATTACTGCTTTAATTTCGTAACTCGTTACTGGGTCTGTCCAGGGAATCGATTTCTTCCTAGCTCAGTCTCAGGAGAGAGTATGTATCCATGAATGTATCAGTATCTTCTAGGTTTTCTAGTTTGTGTATGAAGAGCTGTTCACAGTACTTTCTGATGGTTGTTCTCATTTCTGTGGGGTCAGTTATAACATTTCTTTTGTCATTTCTAAATGTGTTTATTTGGAACGTCTCTCTTTTCATTAGCTTAGCTACTGGCATATTGGTTTTTTCAAAAGACAACTCATAGATTTGTTGATCTCTTTAATGTTTTGTGTCTCAATTTCCTTCAGTTCAGCTCTGATTTTTGTTATTTCTTGTCTTCTGGTAGCTTTGAGGTTTATTTGTTCTTGTGTCTCTAATTCTTTCAGTTGTGAAGTTAGGTTGCTAATTTGACATCTCTGTAACTTTCTGATATGAACATTTAGTGCTATAAATTTCCCCCTTAATACTACCTTAGTTGAATTTCTAATTCATTGCCTCAAAATCTTCCTTTATCTTCGTCCTTTGTTTTCTCTTCACTGTATTATTTTCTAGAAAGCATATTTTAAATTTGCATGCATTTTACGCCTGTGAAAACATTTTTACGTATATATCCCTCACATAAGCTCCTGAGGAAAGAGTGGCCTTCTTAAATAAGATCCTCTGTTACTATGTTACTTTTTTTTTTTTTTTCCCCCAACAAAGTCTCATTCTCTTGCCCAAGCAGGAGTGCAGTTGTGTGATCTCAGCTCACTGCCACCTTCGTCTCTGGGGTTCAAGTGATTTTCGTGCTTCAGCCTCCCCAGTAGCTGGGACTAGAAGTGTGTGCCACCACACTCAGATAATTTTTGTATTTTTACTAGAGATGGGGTTTCATTAATGTTGGCCAGGCAGTCTCAAACTCCCAGCCTCAAGTAATCCACCTGCTTCAGTCTCTCAAGGTGCTGGAATTACAGGCGTGAGACACCACACCCACTCTCTATTATGGTCTTAATTCCTTACTCTTTCTTGGAACATCGCCCTATCATTTTTTCTTTATCTTGAATATGAAAGCCATTTCTATCATGGGTGATAATCCTTGAGGAGAATAATGCTCAAATAATAAATACATTGAAAGTAGAGTAGACAGAGTTGAAACCTGGCCTTACTACCACAGAACCTTGAAGTCCTAAAAGTTATTTAAAGTCTATGAACTTTATTTTCCTATATAGCTGTGGTATTTTAAATATGGTGTTTGTGACACTTAGCAAAGTGTTTGGTACATAGTAAGATGTCAGTAAATAGAGACTAAAATTATTTTTTCTCAACTTGCTAACTATAGCATTTCATGCTACAGATTATCATCCTCATATTTTGTTCTTCTCAAGTTTCTGACCAATTTAGATGTGTGCTCGTAACATAGTTTATTTTTCCTTTATACCTTCTTTCAGTGCTCCTTTCCTTTCATATGGCTACAAGAAGCATCTCCAAACTGATGTTTCTCAAGAGTCTTTTTCAAGTTTCAAACATGTTCTACTTGTCTATATTTGGTTCCCAAATTGGCCATATCTCAGAATCACTAAGGAACTTTTCCTAGACCCTCTTCCAGATGGACTGAACTAAAATATCTGAAAACAGAATCTGTTATGCTGATGCTAAGACAAATTTGTAGGATAACAATACGTATTATGAACTAGTCAAAAAGTGCATTTTTAATGCTGTTTTTTGCCACAGTGCATAGAACAGTGTCTGACACAGTGACTAACAAATATTTTTGGTTTAACAAATATATTAGTGAATACACAATACAAGGCAATGCAAAAGGCTTAGAATAATAATCACAAAGAGTGAGATTAAAAAGAAATAAATGAAGTAATCCCTGAAGATGTATAAGGTTTCAATTAGAGTGTTATTGGCATGAGCAAGTAGAATTCTATTAAGGAGAGTTATATGATATTCTTTAGCAAAGTTTGACATTTCAGAATGAGGCAATTTATAAATAAAATGTAGGAAGAAAACCTGAGTTGAAATTTGCAATGAAATGGCTGCAGGGCAAAGTGGTAAAGTTCTAGTGGGGTGCTAAGCATTGTCATGGCTGAGTTGGATCTATGCAACTAAAATCACTTTCTCTAACTATAATCTTCTTTGAATAATAAGGGTTTTAATTGTGTATCATTCTGAATATTTTTGATAAGCATTCTGTTCAGAATAATATTTAAAGTATTTCTGTGTCATGTAAATTATGGTACTTTTTCCCTCTATATGCATTTGAAGAACACCTGGATTTTGGTATTATGTTTTTCTATCATTTTTTTTGCTATAATTCATTTTTGGAAACAGATTATAGAGACATCCATATGCTACCTCTGATTTACCTCCATTTAATTACACAAATGTGACTTAAAAAGTGATTAAAAAATGTTTGATTCAGAACACCTGTTTAATTAAAAAATTTAAACAATCAAAACAAAACAAACACACATGCAAACACATCTCTTCCCCATCCAAAAGACACAATGGAAATACTATACTCTTATGTTTTATCTTTGTCTTATATTCTTGATAGAATCTTATTGGCAGTGCATACTCGTAACTCCTAGCAATAACTTCCCTACACTTCTCTTTCTATAAGCAGGTACAACTCTTTTGCAAATTTATTATGACATTTTAAATAGAAACAATGTGTCTGTGATTATTATTAATCTATACTGTATACAAGACTTTCCTTAATTTTGTTTAAAAGAATAGTAACAATCTTAGATTAACATTTTCTCCTGAAAGTTCAAATCAACAGATATAGCAAGGTTAAAAAATAAAACTACAAATACTGCAGGTTTGCAAGCATTATCACAAAAGCACAGAAAAATAATTGGCAAACCATCTGAAAATAGCAAATAAAATATACTGTATATGCAATATACAATTTGTAGGTTCCAGTTCTATAGAATAATAAGCAAAAGGAAAAACAATTGGAAGACTGAATGCCCAATTATAATTTCACCAATGCTACTAAATAAAAAAGAAAGAAATAAAATGAAACCATAGTTGATTCACTTAGTTGCTCCCCTGGTATACTTCTTGAGTATGAAACTATATCTTAAACATTTTCTATTTTCTCCAGCACACACTGTACTTAGCATAATGCTTGAACACAAAATATTTTCATTTTAAAACACTGTTGAATGAATGACTATCCAAAACACAATTTTAAGCATTCTACTAACATATTCTTGGAATATATTATGTCCTTAGAGTTAGAAAACTTAAACTATTTAAAACAAATTACTTAAAAATATTGAGAGCTCTATCCTTACCCCCATACAAAAGTTGGTTGCAATATTAATTCTGTGGATGCTAAGGGTAAGAGGTTTACTACAATTTCTAACAGCTGCATGTAGTTTGAGATAGAAAATACATTGATGAAGAATGGGGCAGAGTTTGAAGCTGATGAGACTAGGCAGGATGTGTTAAGGTTAGTTGTCTTATGGGACTGAATGGGAGCAACATGAAAAGAAGGTGATTAATGTCAACATCCGGACAAAGGTCTGACTAGAGGTGGACAGAGAAAGATGAGCTCATTCTGGATACTGAGGAGTAGCAGAGGAGTAGGAGACAAGAAGCCAGAATATTATTGAAGCCATGGAGAGGTTGCGTCAATAAAGGAGGAAAGAATTTTTAGAAGTAGTCATCAATTTAAAATGCCAAAGTCTAGCAAAAAGGGTAAAGAAAATTAGAAAGTACCTCTATCAAGTTTTAATATTTAAAGAGGTTTCCTTGGGTACATTACTTCAAGAGGAATTGTTAAGGGATTCAAAGGGATACACAATATTATTGCTAACCTAAGAGTTCACAACTAAAGAAATAACAAAAGAAAAAAATGAGACATATTAGTGATTACAATAGACTATCAAATTATAAGATACCAAGTATGAAAGCAAGCACATCTTCTCGGAAACATTTCTCTAAGAAAATCTTCCAAACATTTTTTTAATTAGAAGACTAAAGTCAAAAGCTGAAAATTAATAATGTTATGATTATTTTGGGAAATACATTTCTATTCTTGTTCTAAGGATGTACTTTCCTCTTTATTTCTAACAACAAAAAAATAATATATGGAAATCAATGGTTCTGTCATTTAGATAAACCTTTGCTTAATACAATTTCCTTTCCGACCATATTAGACATTTTTTTGTGGGGAAAGGAATAATTCATGAATATGAAGAATAAAGAGATCATAAGTCAAGTATATCCATTTATGTAAATTTATGTATAAACATAATATAAATATTAAAATATATCAAATGCTTTTAGATCTTCCCAGGATAAAGAGATATTATATTATGTTATAATTGATAATCAAAAATTCCTGATCTTTCTTTTTGTTCATTACTCCTTGCAACATCATCCTAAACATTTTGGGGAGTATGTGAGGCTCTTGAAACTACACAGGTATAAAACAGACTTTGGGGTTCACTCTGTTCCCTTTTCTTCCTCTCACTCCCCTGGGAAACATTTCTGGCCTGCTTGAATGTTGAAGGAGCCTCACCATTGCCACCACTGAAGAAAGATGCCAACTATTCTGCTCTCTTGGTGGTCTCAAGTTGTCGATCTTCAGAGTACTGGAAGACTCTGGATTCCATGTAGAGGTGGGAAGGATAGCCTCACCATTGCCTCTGTGAGCTAGATTTAGAGGAGTTCTGCTGCTGGTACTCAGATTTTATGTAAAATGTCTTACAAAAATAAGTTCTCCCACTACAGACGTTCACTACGTAATTGCTAAACTCAAAGGGTTATTCTATTTCACTCTATTTTATTTAGCTTCTTCTCTAATGCTCTTTCCTTTCCTCTGCTATTACAGATAAAATTTCCTATACAAATCAGCTCGCAAATATTTATTGAACATTTATTATATGTCACAAAAAGTATTTTACATTATCAAGTTCATTTCTAACACACTCCTAAGTTAGGTACTATTATCAGCTCTAGTTTACCAATGAGAAAACTAAAGCATAAAAAGAGTAATTAATAGTATAGTGCACATTCAGATGCAAGCTTTCCAACACCACAACCCTTAGGCATAAGCACTCTAAAGAGTGCTATACATTACCAAAAATAGTCTCTAGAAGTTAGACGGCTTGAAGTTTTTTTTTTTTTCTCCCACATGAACTGAAGTTCAAACAGGCTAAGTAGTTTGATATATTAATAGTATGTATAATTGTATTTCCAGCAAACAAATGATAATCCCTTTTCAATTAGGCAGAATATGGTGAACCTAACATGGGATTTGTACATTAAAAGGTACTTGCCTTTTGGCTTCAACCTCGTTTTTCCTTGGTGTGACCTTAGGCTATTTGCTGTAACTCTGAGACTCCATTTCTTTGTCTTTAAAAGGTATAATAAATCTGTATTAAAATGAGAAATATTCAAGAAAATGCATGCTAAACAACCAGCATGGTGCATAGAATACTTGGAAGGCAGCAACTCACTATTTTCTTTCTTCTCTTATCCGAAAAATAAGTTAAACCATCCACACCCTATGATTCATTAGGTAGATTGCTTTTGTAATATACAGCATAAGATGATGGGGATTGTCCTACTCAAAATTCTAAATGCTATACAAGTTATTTTCTTCTGTAAGCAGCCAGGGAAAATTAAAGCTTAATTCCATGTGATGTAGCTTGCTATACTCTTTTTTTTTCTGGGATGTATATGCATAGGTGATTTGCAGAAGAACACAAAAAATATACAATGAAATAAAATGCTTCCATTTGGTAAAGTACTACAGAGCTACTGATACCAAGGGTCCTATAAATGTTAATGAAATCATTTTTGTGTAGCCATATTAAAATATATTTTATTTACTTAATATTAAAATCATGATTGTATTTCAAGTTCAAAAATGCAGGTAGCATCCTTAAATGGATAATATAATGCACCATTCTTAACACTAAGAATCAAAAGAAACATGTCCCCAGAAAGCTACGGGTCAGCTGTAATACAAGTTATTTTGTGTCTGGGGAAAATTTCAATGCCATGCATAGTCCCCATTCTGCTCACGGAATGTAAGAATTCTATTAATATCTGACTCTTATCAAACACAGAAAAACTATTTTTTGTTCAGCTATGCAGATAATTTAATTCTCTAGCTTTTGTTCCTTTACAATATACACAGACAGCAAGGATTCTTTCTTCATTAATGCATTATTTAAATGAAGGGAAAAGAATAAATTCTTTACTTTCTACAGTAAAAATGTCCCAGGTTTGACCACATTCAAACTTAAAGTGCAAGTATTTCTGCTGTCTTCCTAGTTCTGAAAAGGTATATGCCTTGTAAAAAAAGAGATGAAGTCTTAATAGTTAACAGTACCTTGAGTTCCATATTTCTATTTGTAAACATACATACACATTTATGATACTGAAAGCAATTTCCACTCCAACAATTTTTTTCTACAATTTACCCCAGCATCTTGCATAGAGGTTGGGTTTAAGGAAAATCTGGCCAGACAAGACAAAGAAATAAAGGGTATTCAATTAGGAGGAGAGGTAGTCTAATTGTCTCTGTTTGCAGATGGCATGATTGTGCATTTAGAAACCCCATCGTCTTAACCCAACATCTCCTTAAGCTGATAAGCAACTTCAGCAAAGTCTCAGGATACAAAGTCAATGTGCAAAAATCACAAGCCTTCCTATACACCAATAACAAAAAAGAGAGCCAAATCATGAGTGAACTCCCATTCACAATTGCTACAAAGACAATAAAATGCCTAGGAATAGAACTTACAAGGGATGTGAAGGACCTCTTCAAGGAGAACTACAAACCACTGCTCAAGGAAATAAGAGAGGACACAAACAAATGGAAAGATATTCCATGCTCATGGATAGGAAAAAGATAGTATCATGAAAATGGCGAAACTGCCCAAAGTGATTCAATGCTATCCCCATCAAACTACTGCTGACTTTCTTCACAGAATTGGAAAAAAGCTACTTTAATTTCGTTTGCAAACAAAAAAGAGCCCACATAGCCAAGAAAATCCTAAGCAAACAGAACAAAGCTGGAGACATCACACTGCCTGACTTCAAACTATACTACAAGGCTACAGTAACCAAAACAGCATGGTACTGGTACCAAAACAGGTATATAGACCAACAGAATAGAACAGAGGCCTCAAAATTAACGCCACACAACAAGAACAATCTGATCTTTAACAAACCTGACAAAAACAAGCAATGGGGAAAGGATTCCCTATTTAATAAATGATGTTGGGAAAACTGGCTAGCCACATGCAGAAAGCTGAAACTAGGTCCCTTCCTTACACCTTACATAAAAATTAACTCAAGATGGATTAAAGACTTAAACCTAAAACCTAAAACCATAAAAACCCTAGAAGAAAACCTAGGCAATACTATTCAGAACATAGGCATGGGCAAAGACTTCATGACTAAAATACCAAAAGCAATGACAACAAAAGCCAAGATAGACAAATGAGAAATAATTAAACTAAAGAGCTACTGCACAGCAAAAGAAACTATCATCGAAGTGAACAGGCAACCTACAGAATGTGAGAAAATTTTTGCAGTCTATCCATCTGACAAAGGGCTAATACCCAGAATCTACAAAGACCTTAATCAAATTTACAAGAAAAAAAAAAAAAGCACATCAAAAAGTGGGCAAAGGATGTGAACAAACACTTCTCAAAAGAATACATTTATGTCACCAACAAACACGAATGAATGCTCATCATCACTGGTCATTAGAGAAATGCAAATCAAAACTACAATGAGATTTCATCTCATACCGGTTAGAATGGCGATCACTGAAGTCAAGAAACAACAGATGCTGGAGAGGATGTGGAGAAATAGGAACACTTTTATACTGTTGATAGGAGTGTAAATTAGTTCAACCACTGTGGAAGACAGTGTGGCGATTCCTCAAGAATCTAGAACTAGAAATACCATTTGACCCAGTGATCCCATTACTGGGTATGTACCCAAAGGATTATAAATCATTCTACTATAAAGACACAAGCACATGTATGTTTCTTGCAGCACTTTTCACAATAGCAAAGACTTGGAACCAACCCTAATGCCCATCAATGATAGACTGGATACAGAAAATGTACAGAAGATACACCATGAGATACTATGCAGCAATAAAAAAGGATGAGTTCATGTCCTTTGCAGGGACATGAAGCTGGAAACCATCATTCTCAGCACACTAACACAGGAACAGAAAACTGAACACCGCATGGTCTCACTCATAAGTGGGAGTTTAACAATGAGAATACATGGACACAGGAGGGGAACAACATACACCGGGGCCTGTCAGGGGGTCGGGGGCTAGGGGAGGGAGAGCATTAGAAGAAATACCTAATATGAATGATGGGCTGATGAGTGCAGCAAACCACCATGACACGTGTATACCTACGAAACAAACCTGCACATTATGCATATGTACTCCAGAACTTAAAGTATAATAAAAAATTGTATCTTCAAATAATGTATAAGAGAGTAAAAAGTATTTAGTCTGGAAGAAAAATACTTTATAAAACTAACATTATTTTATTACACTTTTGCTAAATTCTAAGTAAAAGTAAGTTAGGTAATATAGCTATGATTGAACCATGAATAAAAATACAACCACCAAAAACATCACCGCTTAATGGTTGTGTGTTACTTTTCTCTCAAAGAATATGCTATAGAAATTCTGAAAGGTCAGACAGGAAATTTATAAATATCATCTATCTCTATAGAGTTGATTTGACCAACATTATCTTTCTACACAAAAGTTTATTAAAGGGTGATTTTTAAAAATCAGGGTTTATTTGTAAGGTGAAAGAACAATTAAAAATGCTTTGAAACGATTCCATTGGGAAATTTAGAAGTAGTTATGTAGGTTACATACAATGAGAATTTCCAGATCTGATGAATAAAGTACTCCTTTGAATAGTATGCAGTATGTAATATGTGGGACACATTAATACTAAAAAATTTTCCTTTGCATATTTGAAAATCAAATTTAATTGGGCATTCTGCATTTTGCCTACCAACTCAAAATTCCTGCTTATATTTTAGTTATGTTCTAAATATGTTTAAGTAAGTTGATGTATAACATTTACTTCTAAACAATTTTATAATTATTCAAAATTATTAATCTCTGCCTTTTCTCTCATCCTTTGATGAATATCCCTATTCCCCTTTAAATGTGCATAATATCTCGCCAATTTGGAGGCATTAATAGTCCTTTAACACGAACTGTGTAGTCATTTTTTTTTACTCCCCAACATTTAAGACTGTGTTTCTAATTAAAAAAAGGGTCAGGTTTGGGATGCGGACATTCATTACTCAAACATACACATGTGTTTGTGTGTGTGAGCACAGGAACTCTGCAGTAGGGGCCATGCCCCTTGCATGAACTATTCAGTCTTACCATCCTCCCTTTGTTTCCAACAGATTCAGATGCAACAACAGGAATGAGAACAACAGACACACACCCTTAACTCACTCAATGCTACAAGAGTATGGTTGTAGTAGTTTTATGAGATTATCTGGAACAAAAGGGTTTGTAGAAAGTCTGAGTTCACTTGTATCCTGGAGTGTTATGACAAGATGAATGAAAGGGGCAAGGTTCTATGGAGGAATGTGCATAGGATTCTTGACGCAGGGTAAAGATGCTGGGCAGTGATGATAAAAACAGCAACAGTGGTGACCCTAGAATGGGACTATAGAAGGTGCCAGATATATGGAAGCATATCGACTGGGGAGTGCTTGTGGCATGTACGAGTGAGTTCAGGGATAAAATTAGCAACCCTGCCTAGCAGGTGCATTCTTTCTTTTAGAACAACAACAAAAAAATACTAAAAGCAAAATAAAAGCAGAATATGGCCGGAAACATTTCTGGAAGAGGAAGGCAGAATGAATTTTGTAAAGACGCAGCTTATGCAGAAATCACAAATGTGCTTTAATCACTGATATAAACTCAAACACCAAAAAAAAAAAAAAAATCAACTTTTCAGCAATGAACTTTCACTAGATCATTTTTTAATACAAAACTCTAAACCTAAGGGCTCTCTCTAATCCCTTTCGTTGGAAAACCCTGAATGGCTTGAATTACCTCAATACCTTTGCGTTAATAAAACACCAGTGAATGCAAACTCAAATATTTTATTATATACCTTAATAAATCCTTTTCAAACCTCTATTAAGGTTTACCCAAAACATAAACTAGATGACATTATTTGCTTATTAAAAAACTGTTAATTTGCAGTTGTTCTAGTTTCATTGGAATATTACCCAATTTAGAAATGTGAAATTTACAAACTATTTTTCAGAAATATATCTATTGTTCTGGTGAGATTTATATATACAATTATAGCATATATGTATGTATGGTACGTGTCTTTATATTTATAAATGTAATTAAATGCATGTGCACACATGGGGTGTTTACATAATTCTTAAATAATTTCACTATCTAGAGTTCAGACACATGACTTAAACAGACTGAAACTTTCAATGTAAAGTTCCACTGAACAATTCAGTGCAAAATCTTGACATTATTTAACCTAATTTTAGTAATATTGTTCAATTCTTTTAATTTAGTGGCAATCATACAGTAGATGTTGAGTGATATTTCAGAAAAAAAAAATGTGTGTGATCTGGATCTTACGTTCACTTAAAGACATGTTATTAAGAACAAAGTTGTCATCATGGTTGCATGAAAGGAATTCAAAGGGAACATTTTAAATAAATAAAGTAGCTCAGAATGTTGTAGTAATCTTGTGCCAGAAAGATGATGTGCTAAGGAGATTAGCTACATAAGAAATTTGCATGTCATTTAGAAAATTTTAGACAACGTTAAAAATGTGAAGAGGAAGAGATGGCAAAAATAGCTTTGCCTTTGGAAAACAAAATCAATGGAGTAGGAAGGAAGATGAATGTGAATGGATACATAGGTACTAGTGAGGAGAGTCTTATCAAATCTGAGAGTAAATTCTAAACTGTGTAGAGGGGACAGGACTAGTATAAGTGCAGGAGAGGATGGACAAACTTAGGATATAATCTAAGTTGGGCAGGATTCGTAACTCTGAATAAAGAAAATGAGAAGGATGATCAAAAATGACTCGAGGATTTTCAGCCCCATTGATTGTAAGAATGATGGTGACGGGCAGGGCGCGGTGGCTCAAGCCTGTAATCCCAGCACTTTGGGAGGCCGAGACGGGCGGATCACGAGGTCAGGAGATCGAGACCATCCTGGCTAACCCGGTGAAACCCCGTCTCTACTAAAAATTACAAAAAACTAGCCGGGCGAGGTGGCGGGCGCCTGTAGTCCCAGCTACTCGGGAGGCTGAGGCAGGAGAATGGCGGGAACCCGGGAGGCGGAGCTTGAAGTGAGCCGAGATCCGGCCACTGCACTCCAGCCTGGGCGACAGAGCGAGACTCCGTCTCAAAAAACAAAAACAAAAACAAACAAACAAAAAGAATGATGGTGACTCTGGCAGAAGGGAAGCTGGGACTCTTCGTCCTTTAGCTGTAAGTAGTAGATGCATTCACCCAACAGTGAGAAAAGAAAGTAGGCATCAGTAGGCATCGAAGAAAAATGGAGGAGGATATAATGTCTAGTTAGATTTTACTGCTTGGCAATGCTTAGGCACTAGTGGATTAAAAAGATGTTTTTTTCATATATCTGAGTTTTGTAAGTATCTTATTATAAACAATATGTACAGAAGGGAAAGTTAATGCATCTGTCAACTTTTATATTTTTATTTACTTTGGTCTTTTAATCTTCCAGTTTAATGTTGACTGATTGTGACATTATAAAGTGGTATGAATGTATTTGTCTTTGTCATGCAAATGTCAAATGTATATATTTAAAGCATTTAAATTATTAAACAGGGAAACGTATTTAAGTCATCTCTAATATATGAATGTGAAACTATAGCAACTCAACAGAAAGCATTCACATCTATTTTCTTAAAAGGTCTGAAAATTTAAATTCTGCAGCAGGATTCATTTTTCACAGCTGTAATATTTTCCCTATATTTCCCATAGTAGGAAAAATGTCAATTTTATACCAAGCCAGAGGAAGATCAACATCAAGAACAGTGGTCTATGTCACAACTTGTCCTCTGACTTTTCAAGTTTGACCTCTGAAAGTTGCTCATGTCCACATTTCAAGTTCTTTTTAAAACAAAGATACAGAGCGATTTAGTGATAAAGTAAGTAGATTAATAGTATCTGCAGACCTAACCAGGACACATTTCAAGAATTCTCTTAAAAGCGCTCATCAAAGTGCTTTACTCCTTTTAAAGTATTTCTGTGTGTCATTATTCTATTAATAATGATAAAATAGGTTTCCCATTTTGGGCAAAAAGGGGGACATTTGAAATGTTGATATTTATTAAATAAATATTATAATAGAGCATATTTCAGATACAATTACTGAGAGATTAGAGGGAAATGCTAAACACTTTAACAAGGAGAATAAATATTTCCTGGTATCTCTCATAAAAGCATATTTCATACTCAGGTTAATAAAGATTCAGTTTGATTCTTCATTTTCTTCTAGAGAATTAGCTTTCAAATTGAAGACAAAGCTAAATGTAAATATGACTCAAGTCCTGTGAAAGACAATCAAACTATGTGGCTATCTATGAATTATTCAATTAACAACAGAGGCTTGCCTAAGACCTAGATATTTTGATTTTCAGTTTATTATTATCTTTACTCCAGTGTAATTCATTTTTATCAAGCATTCATGCACAACTAAATGTGTAGGATATTCAGGAGCTTTTAATTTGCAATAATGTTGGAAGGAAAATTAATTTAGATAATCAAATGGGGAATACTTTTTTGAAGCTGTATTTGTTAATTATTATTTTTGTTTAGGTTAGTTTAGGACAGTAAGTTAAAATGAAAAGACTTATGATTTGTAAGGAAACTTGATCACTTTGGCCTTTATGACATTTCACAGAGGAATCTTAAATAGTGTTTATCTTCTTCAGCGCATTTGAAATCAGTGAGGGATGAAGATATATTTTACTTGACCAATAGAAAAAAAAAGGCCGTAAACTGATTCTGAATGCACATCATGTACTTTTCATCTTCTGACAGAGCAGTATTGCAGAAGATAACAGAGAGGGGGTATTTATGGCAGGTGCATTACTACTTAGAAACTAATCTCACCCACATGGCTGTTAACGTGAAATATGGATTTTAATAATCCTGGCTCTGTGAGTTGTGTGATCATAACTGCTGGGAATGTGATTAGCCATAGTCTGCTAGATTAATTGAGATATATAGCACATGATTACGTTTAGTGAACTTCAAACTACTCTGATTATACTAAAGTCTGCATACTTGATGCTGTATCCTTCCAGCCAAAAAAAAAAAAAAAAGGCCACACACAAATAAATCAATATTTGATTATGATAAGAAGGAGAACACCTCTGTCTTTTGGTCATTAAAAAGGTCAGTTAAGTAGAATGTAAAAGTCTTCCACAGGCAGGAAAACAAAATAAAAGACAGATAGAATTCACTCGTAAGAATGTTGATACATCATTATTAGGTATATTGTTTAAAACTGACTTTTACCCAAGAGAGAAAAATAGTTTCTGACAACACCACATACAAATTTAGAAAATGGGAATTTCAAATCAAGAGATTTAATTAATGAGAGGGAATTGGTCTTATTTTGTAAAAGGAATTGGGAGAGTGATTTAGTTAATTTCTTAAATGGGCAGTTTCCTATGGTATTTCTAAATGTTGATATATCTGCCAAGTAAAAGAATAAGAAAGCCATTCGGCTACCGTCTAGGAGTTTTTAATTCTTATTAAATAAATATTTACTTTAAATGACTTAAAATAAACCCAGCTATGAAGACTGTTACACAGGTAATGGGGTAAGGAACATATTTTAATAAAATTAATTGCTTACATGTGAGATTAAGTTCTAACAGTGTGCCTTTTATAAAGTTCTACAAAATATATGCAGCCTCATTATCAACATCTTCCAATATGTAGGATGGATTTCCACCTATGCACACTTGTAAAACCCAACCAATTGCTCTCATTAGATTTGTTTCCCCTTCTGTACCTAGTCCCTCTTTTATTGATAGCAGCACTACTCCCACAGTAATAAAATATATTTTGCTATTATCATTAGTCTTTATGTTAATTCCTATAGCCAACAGAGCTCAGTTATTAAATACTTAACAAATGATTAATATATATTTTTAAGAGTCTTCTCTTTGGAAAAGCTTTGATGGCATCTCTCTCCAACCTCGTGATGGTGGAACTTGTCTGAGCTATCAAAACACTTTGTTCTAGTTGGGTAGTTTTCTGTTATTCTAGTGTATAACATTGGTCTGTATTCCTTACTAGATTGGGAGGATCCCGATGCTTGAGGATCAGGATTACGTAATCTCATCATCTAGCATAGTACCAGCCCCACAGTCTCTGTACAAAAAATAATTAATTAAAATCTGTTTTTCAAACCCATCAGCCCTGCTCCTCTTCCTGCATTCTGTTTTCCAGCTAAAGTACACTTCCTTCCTAGGTCCTAAAGAGTCCTTCCCCTTTCTAACCTCTAAATATGATGTCTCATGGCTTTATAAACAATTGCATTTCTTTTTGCTAAGTTGTCATTTATCAAGAAAAATGAGGTTGCTCTAGAACAAGCAAACTTGACAAAAGTCCAAAAATTAGGCCTAATACTTGCTTAAGTGAATTAGGATTCTAATAACTAACCAGGTACAGAATTAACATATTCAATACTGTAAGAATTTGAGTATACACACAATCACCTCTGTAGTTGTGTCAGTGAATATCAGGGTCATGTAGGCATGGAGTCTTTTCTGCAGGAAGAAGGAATGAAAAATTCAGGGGTCTTCAGTCGGTAATGGAGAAAGGTAACACTGATTAAGAGTAAAATTCAAGAAATTTCAGTAACTCTTCTTAGAGCACATCTGGATTCAGTGACCACATTCTAGGAACACTAGGCCTTGAAGAAATCTCTGTAAATCAGAAGGACTTACAAAGGGAGTACTGCTTTATATAAATAATACAATAATAAAGCACAATCTTCTAGAAAGGAGAACAGAATAAGAATATGTATGTGTTCAAGAGAGATTCCTATACACTTCTGGATGACAGCTGTAAAGTGGGCAGTTAATGAGGCCTGAAGATGCTGGAAGATACAGCTAACTTTTTGTGGTTGACTCATTAGCTTTTTCCAAAATAAACCACAGGTAATGCCAAAAGCATATTCACAGGCTAAATCTAACAGAGTCCAAATCAATATGTTATTTAGAAATAATTATTGGAATACCAGAAGCTCTCTAACGAAGAATTTCTGGGCAACATAACAACATTTTTAAATAAAATAAATATGCTATCTTTTGGGAAAGATTAAGTCACTGATGACAAAGAGGAAATTCTTCATTCGGGGATAACTTTCACATTTCTTTTTTTACTTCTCCTTTTTCCTCTTTGAAAATATATGTATTTCATCTTCAAAAGTAGAATAAATTCCAGAGAGTAGTGTATCCCTACAGGGATATATAGAATGCATATATAAATAAAATATAGTCATAGTATTTAATATTTTAAATGTAGTAGGTGTATGGTAAACATTTCATGATTAATAGGTATTTGAGATAAAATCAGGTTCTCTTCTTTGTATTATAATAAACTTACTACATTTAGAATCTTTATTAACATTTGATAGTAAAAGAGGACAAAACATTTCTAGTATTTCATGTATTTTCATTTTGACAGAACAAAACATACCTCAAGTTTGATTTTTGTAACCTTCATCTAGGAACCACAGTAATCTGAGTCGTAGAGTGCATAACTTAAGTTATTCATAAAACTCACTTTTTAAATTGCAAAGAAAAAAATTAAAAGTCAACATGGCTTTTAATTTTTACCTCCAATTCGTATCAATTTTGTAATCATTTCATGTGGCATTTAATAGGTTCCTATGTGATTTAACATGGCACTTAGTAAGTTTCTATGTGAATATCTAGTGTATTCTCAGTCTGGGATTGAATATTGACTCTTCTGGAAATACTGTACAAAACAGTATAGAACTCACGAGTTATGAATGGGATTAGTCACTGGGGGCCAGAAAAGCATATGAGTTTATTAATATATACGCATATAGGTGTGTGTATACACATACAAACACACACACACAAATACATATATACCTATCTATACATACACATATACATATATATATACACACACACACACATAATTGTTTATTGCCTTCATTTGTTATGGTGCTTAAGCAGTTAGCTACAATATCCTATAAATCAATCCCAACTTGTTTAGGATTTATTCTCATTCTTATTCTACTTACTTTCCTATGGATTAATCATTTCTTACATGTCATACTTTTTATATAGCTATGCATTATAATTTCTAGCAATGAAATTTCCAAGTTGCTTGTATCTAATGATAGTTGAATGAGATCCAGTGGAGTTACTCAAATTCTAGATATCCACGATAAATGATTAAATTAACCAATGGCCAATAACTTCATTATGTTCAAATCCTATCAATATAGGCATCACACATCATTAGATATGTCTATGGCTTTTGGAATCAAATATAACTGAATTTTAATTGTGATTTGACCGCTTGGTAGCAGTGTATATCTAGGTGCATTTCTTAAACTTTCAGATTTTCAAATTTCCTCATCTTCGAAACAGAAACAGTAACACTTACCTCATAAGATTACTGTGAAGATTACATATAAATAATTTTGTTCAGTGCTTAGGAGATATTAAGCACTTAAGAAATGACAAGAATTTTTATTATGTATTATTACTATTCATACAAACACTTATGCAATGAAAACATTATCGAGATACAAAGATCATTTGACAGGACGATATATATCACTTCAGTACATGTAAGAAGTGAAAGAAACTTAACAAAGCTCAACCTCTAGGTAATTTAATCTGCACCAGTATGGTTTGCTTTAATCTTGATCAGAAACCAAGCACACTGTCAGAAAACACAAGCTAAAAAAAAAAAAAAAAAAAAAAAAAAACAACTTTGATATGTATTTGGTTTTATAAGAAACACTCAGGAAATTAAAATTTAAAAATCAAAACTCAAATAAAGATTATAAATATACAATCATTAAGATTTTTAAAGGATTTTAAAAATAAGAGTTAGAGAACTAGTGCTTGAAGTTGATATTTTCATTTATTATACAAAAGAAAAACTCTTCCTGTCCTCTTAAAGCATCCTATACATCTTCATGTGATGTTTATATATTGTTTCAGTGTATTGAAGTATCTTTATTTTAAAAGGGAAAGAAAGTTTCCACACACTTCATCGTTATATATTTCGTTAATTAGATCTCCTTTCCAGAGGTTATCTCACAAACAAAAATAAATCAGAGTATTTCTTCTTTCCTAGAGAGATGATTCCTACCTTTTATCCTTAGCAAACAGCTTTTCAAACCAGTATTTCAACACTGAATAGGAAACAGCTGGGTCTTCTGGAGGATTCATGAATTAACTCAAATGCTAACATCAAACAGCTTGGATATAAAGACATGAGAATGGGATGTCAAATATGTAAGTATCCTGAAAAATATTGATAAGTAGTGTTTAAATGCTGCTGGATTGAATATGATCCAATTTTGAAATATTTACTGTTGAAGATAGTAAACATCAGCAGAATGAGTATGCATCTAGGTTTCAATTAGAAAAAGAATCTAAATATAACAAAACTGATTTTGATAATAATTATTTTACTTCTATGTCTAGTGATACTAATAAGCCTGCCATTATTAAATATACGAAACATTTTCCACTGAAATAATTTACAACATTTGATTAATTTTTTAACACCTGATATTTTATTGCAAATAGGTTGAAAATGGGAAAGTGAGGTACAAACAAGGCTATGTGCTTTCTTGTTGGCATGGCTAGTAATAGAAAAGAATACTTCCTATTTCCAAATTTTTCATTATCATTAGCCCCTTGCTACCCATATGAAATATGTACCTTAAAAATATGGTTAGGTAGGTGCTGCAACATCTACAATAAACTGGGGCTACAAATAATTTGTGCATGAAAGATACTGAAAATTAGATTTATTCTACCTCTATTTGCATAATACCTTCTTCTTGAAAAGATAATTTTTGTGAACTTTTATGTAATAAGGAGAGTTATTATCTCTGTTAATAATAAAAACTATATACCTTAAAAATACTCACTGATTAACAACAACTCACAAAAATGCAGTAAATAAATAAGGACAGTGACTCGGCTCCTTGGCCTCTTGTTAATGTCACAAATTAGTATTAAGCAAATTTGGAATGCTTTTTAACAGTACAATCAGACATAACTGTATGAAGAAATTAGGAGTAAAAAAGCTTGATATGAATAAGGCAATATTAAAGGCCAAGTCAAAGAGAAAGAAGAACCAAAGGTAACAGAATCTATGAATCATCTTCACGGTTACTCTGTTTAAGAGACTTGGTGATATTCAGAGAACAACTCTAAATGTAGAGTTTTAAAAAATTATTTTCTTAGTTCAAAGTTGTACATGTTTGTTATAGGAAAGATCAAAATAAAAATGAAAATTAAATATTTTCTATTTAGGAGATAATCATATTAAATTGTAAAAATATATAGGAACTCATGAATCCAGTTTTTAAACAGAATAGAATAATATATACAATATGACAACCTGAATTCAAATTTAGAATGCTTCATTTTCATACATAAAATTTTTATTTTGTTTCATTAAATATATCTAATATTTGTATCACTTTGAAAACATCTGGATATTTGGGAATAAGTCAGAATCCCAAAACCAATGAACTCTTCTCTTTATATTCTACAAGACCAGCTTATATTCTATTACCTATTGAAAAAAATAGATGGTTATATCAATAATCTCTTAGTCATAGTATTCAAAAATAACTTTTTTTCTTAGGACTTTTCTCCACACTCAGCTTTCTGAGATGATTTCTCAGGTTCCATCTCTTCCACTTTACACTTTGTTCTAGTCCCTGTTTCCTTACGAAGCTCATTTGAATTCTTTATCTGTTGTTCGGCTGATTTCTATTTGTATGTTTCATTTATCTACTGCAGAAGAACAACAAAACTTTCCTTTAGATTTCCACATGCCCTTCAGTGAATCAGCACATAAGCATGTGTTTAAAAATGCTTGTACAATAAATGAATGTATAAATTAATGCACATATTTTAAAAAAATAAGATGATCCTTAAATAGGTATTTCACTTCATTCTCAGTAAAGAAAATTTTTATTTTCCTGTCATCATAATTGTTACTAGTTACAAAAACCACCTGCCCTATATCTTCTTCCCTTTCTGCCATGATGGAAGGTAAAACATTTTGATATTCATTTTGGAGGAGGTAATTAAAGGGGAGAATTACAGCAAATCTTGTTGAAGTCTTATCCTCCATGCACCCCACTCTCTGCTTTTGACAAAGCTGGCTTCCATGCATTGTATGAACAACAGCATGAAATTGCTATTCCTTGTGTAGATAGGACCAGGACACTAGCCATTTAATACAAAATAAAACTCACCTGCTCATTTCTTCTATGTCATTGTATTTCTTTTACTGTTACTCGGCCACCATTGTTGCATTTCATGCCAAAATTGAGAATTTTATTATTTTAGAAACGTGAAGCATAAATATAAATTTATGCTTGAAATAAAAATTAAACAAGGTCACCAAGTATTTGATTTTTCAGTCCAGCTGCTAATATCTTCCTATCTACCTTTTAGAGCTAAGTGAGATAAAAATGGAGACATTGAACAAAATCATGTAATGTATGACTGCATAACCTTGCATTGTCTAAATGTAATTTCCTAAATATTCTGCATTGATTAGCTTTCAGTAAATAAAATACTGATATATCTAATTGCCCTAAATGTGTTTTGTGTTTTATATTTCATAAATGTAGCATTTCATACTCAGGATTGGCAATATTATTTTCACCATCAAGTTGCATGATCATAGAATCCTGGATGGAAACGACTGGGTATTCTACTTTAAGAGATCACTTATTTTGCTTCCCCAAACATAATATTTAACATTCAGTCCCAAGGAAAACTTGCTCTATTAGAGCATTATGACTTTACAATCTTTTAAAGAGAAGAAATTAAAAAGTGTTTTTCTCTGGGCACATTCGGCAAATCTTTTGGATTAACTTCATTGATTTTGGCAAGATATAGTGGTGCTATGTATTTTCATGACTATACCTGTGGAACCATGGAGGCCAGTATCAAACTGGTAGTAAATGGAATAATCATGTATTCGTGTATTTGTATATTCATGTATTCATTCATGTACCCAATATGTGCCAGGACACTATGTTAGGGTTTGGAATGTGTTCTCAGTGGAACGATGCACAACTTTTAAGTGTAATAAAGTACTTGTGAAATGCTGTGAGGTCTTAGTAACAGGGACCTATTATGTAAAGTTATCAGAAATAAAGTAGCTGGATTTATAAATAAAGGCCACAGGAATAAGAGAAAAGGAAAACAGTAATGGGCTCTTTATGGGGTTAGAGTGTACACTAAAGGTGGTAGTGAGGTGTTTAAAACTCTTCAAATGCATCCCATTATCTACATGGTTAGTTTACTTGAACTTAAAGTGGAAACACTTATAAGTGAGTAATTTTAACAATAGATGATTTATATACATTTAATATTTTGCTAGGCACATCACTGGCTGATCTCTAGCCTTTATAATGATTCCATTTTATAGACAAAAAATAAGAATATTGTTTATTCATTACTTTTTCAAGTACAAGTAGATCTCATTTTCATCCATAATAAAATCTGGAAGTCTTACATGATAGCTCAATGTATAGTATTTGAGGAGAAATTTGAGACATCTGTTATAAAGAAAGTTATTTTTCTGTTATTAAAGAGTAATAAAAACTCAAATTAGGACACATACTTTTAGATTTTTAAAAAGTTTTTTAGATGTTAATTTTTAAAACATTAGAAACACAAATTAAATGTTAAGTAAGTATTATATAGTGAATTTTACCTCAAATTTAATTATCAGTTAATTTTAAAGTGTCATTGCTTAGGAAATACTAAAAGGATTTGCTTTTGTAAAAAATTGTCCAGGCAAATCATCACAACATAAGCAAGGAATGGCTTTACTACATATTTCAAATCTTGGTGAGGAGAAAATTGAACGCTTTCTTCATGAAAGATATACTGTGATCTACCTTTATTAACGATGTTATGTCCCTATGAACTTCTCTCTACATTTCATTATGTAAAAAGGTTTTAATTTAATTTTTATACTCACAAGAGTAGTTCCTCCTTTGGAAACGCTCTTCAGAATCATTCCAAGTATTTTTTATATTTTTTATGTTATTATGCTTCCCGCACTGTCTATACTACTTAAATTTAATCAGTACCTAATAGAAATCAAGATTCACAGCTTTGTTCTATAGAATAGTTCCATCATTGTGATTATAGCATTACAAGAATCAGTAATTTCATTTTTCTATTTTCCCCCTAATGTTATGATGCGGGAAAATTTATTAAAGTATGTAGTTAATTGTAAAGAAAGACAATTCTGTATAAATTAAAACAAAATGAGAGTATTGGTTTGTCAGGCAACACTATCATACAATTACTGAAACAATGTGTCCAAAAGTTGGAAGAGTTGGTATAGGAAATGTATTTTAGAGGCGTTAACATATAATGTGTCATAAGCATGCAACTACAGTCAGTAAATGCATTTGACCCTAAAAGGAGATAAATAAGCTAATAACATTGTCAATATTCATGAAAACACAGGCCCTCAAAATAAATATAATTTATTACAAAGTGATTCCAGGGTTTTAAACCTCTGGGAATATTTTTAGAATATGGTTTTTAGTGAGTATTTCCTCTTTATAGCTTTCTTCTTCTCTAGACATTTTAAATAATCAAATTACAAGTAATACTCTTAAGTTATCTTTATTTTTCTGTTTAAATTGCTGAATAATGTAAAATACTTTGGAAAACTCCAAGATTTTGGTGGCTTACTGCAACAATGAATTAAGGGCATAGGAACTATGTAGTAGAAATAATTTATTTCACAAGTTATAAAAAATACTAACATATAAACTGAACTGTGCAAATAATGAAAAACGTTCAGTAAAACAATAGTTGAAACGGTTAATGTTGAATTTTCCTTTTTGTTATTTAGGAAAAACAATTTAGTTGCATAACTGAGGAGATTAATATGAATACTAAGCTAGTAAAGAAGGAGAATGTAAAACTGTAATCAGCGTCCCCATGATTGCTTTTAAATCATATGACTGGCTGTTTATTTGTTTTATAAGCTTTTTAAGAATAGGTTCAGATTTCAGAAACATTTAAAAGATACTACATACAATTCCCATCCACTCCACACTCAGTTTCTAGTATTATTAATACTTTATATTAAGGTACATTTGTAAAAGTTAATGAACTTATATTGATAGATTAATATTTATTAAGATTCATACTTTATTCAGATTTCCCTAGTTTTCTCTAATGTTACTTTTTTCCAAGACCCCATTTTACATTATTCATCACATCTCCCTAGGCTCTTCTTGTCTGTGAGTTTCTCAGTCACTCATTGTTTTTGATGATTTTGAAAGTTTCTTGGAGCACTAATCACCTTTTCTGTAGAATATCTTGAAATTGTCTGATTTTTTAGTGATTAATTTTATGAATTTTGGGTTTTGGGGATTTAAGGTGCCATTCTCAAAGCATCATATCAGGACTACACAGTATCAACATGATTTCTCACTATTGATGATGACCTTGATCAGTGAGATCAGTGAACCCAGACTGTGAAGTTCCTCCCTCTCCCTTTTTTTCTCTCTCTCCCACCCCATCCTTTTCCATACTCTATTCTTGGGAAGAAAGTCACTATGTATAGCACACAGAAGAGTTATGTTGTATTTCTTTAAGCATTGAACAGCTACATAATTTATTTGAAATTTTGCATAGGAGATTTTCCCTTCTCCCTCATTTACTTATTCAATTATTTATTTGTATCAGGAGGGACTCAAGGACATTTATTTTATACTTTGGATATTAATTCAATACTACTTTATTGGATTGCTCAAATTGTCCCAGGTCTGGTCTTAAAGAGTTTTCAAGTTGGCTCATGTGTCCTTTTTGACATTCCAATCAAGAGAGGATTTGTTTGGTTCTTTAAAGGACTTTTGTTGTTGTTGTTGTTGTTTGTTTTTAACCCATAGTCTTTACTCTTAAGTTCTTTGTAAACTATTATGTGCATAGAAACCTTGGTATTAGTTGGAATCAGCCTGGGTCTTATACATTGGGGGTTTAGTTACCTAAAAGTAGCATGAACACTTTAAAGGCAATCTCAATTTTTCAGATACTGCCAAACCGAGATACCAATAATATCATCTGAAATCTCTGCAGAGACTATTTATAAAAACATGGAACTTTTTTTTTTCTGTTATAAAAAATGTAATAATGATAGAGTGGAAATATCTACCTGTATTAGTTTAGTAAAAAGTTTAAAAAAAGAATGACTACTGATGGTCGTTGTACAACAAGTCTTCATCCCATAACTGAGATAGGCAATTCCCCCATAAATATTACAACATCTCAACTTATTTATAGTCTAAAATCAAACATCCAGAGAGTAACTGTTCCTTAGTTGAGCCTGGGGATTGGATCAGTTCCACTATGGTTAATCTGAACCATTATTGCTTTTGGCTAATTCATCTTGCTGAGGACTTTCCAAATAAAAATACTCTATCTCATCATACTCTGTCAAGCAAAAATGACAATGAAAGATAAAAATGGGTATAGGCAAAATAAGCAACAACTTAATTTAAGTGTTCATCATTTGAGTTTAGAGCCTGTGAGAGTATGCTTGGTTATAATATTCCTTATAGATATGTAAGGAAGCTCTGTTGTGGCACATATGTCTTTAAAGCACTTTATTCATTCATTTTAACCTCACACAATGCTCTAGGCTTATGGCTGATACACAGGTATACAGAAAACACTGGATTCAGGTGAGCCCTCTTTTATAGCCCCTTATACATCCCTTTCCAGTTTAAAATAAACATCGGTATATGAGGTAGTGAGAAAATTATGCAGAAAAATCCTAATTAAATATATTAAATGCTAAAAATATTTTTAAATAAATACAGGTAAACATCTATATAGTGCTTACAATATACAAGTATTATTTTAAAACTTTTATATGTATTAACTCATTTAATCTTCTTAACAGCCCTACAAGATAAGTCCTTTTATTATTAGTAACAGTTATTTTATATAACAGGGTTCCAAAGCACAAGTAAATCTAGTAACTTGCGTAAGGTTATAGAAAATGAGTAGAAGTAAGATTTGAACTCAGGTGGTCAGCTTTTACAGAGTTTTTTTTTTTTCTCTATTTATTTTTTTATTTTTTTGTAGAGATGGAGTCTCACTATGTTGCTACGTTGCCCAGGGTGGTCTCGAACTTCCTGTCAACCTAGGCCTCCCAAAGTGCTGAGATTACAGGTGTCAGCCACTGTGCCTGGCCATTAGTGTTCTTAAGCACCACAATCCAGTGCCTCTTTCTAAATCTAATGGATTTCTATTAAATATATAAAATACTTTACAGTCATTCCTAAAATTGTATAAAACTCAGCTTCTGTTACTTCAGTCTATGCTAAAGCTGAATAATCTCCAACATGTGCCCCATCTCTCTCTGAGTTTTAGCCTTTTGTAGGCAACAGCCTTTTGTCCATCTTCACATGGATCTAATCCAGACATTTGAAAGTATACACACTGTACAAAACATCACTCATCAATCCTACCCTGCTTGTGGGCCTGCTTGCTGTCCTAGATTTGCTGTATCTAGAAATGAATATATCTTTCTTCTAACCACCCAAACCAGAAAGTGGGAAGTTGCTTCCCTGCCTTAGTCAGCCAATCTGTCAAGAATAAGTCAGTCTAGATGATCTATTTATTTTCCATACTGAACTCAAATTATCTCTATCAACCTTCCACCTAATTTAGACACAGATCATGGATTGGTGGGATATCTGCAACAAATTCCTCACAATTAGACTTCATTTGATTCTAGTGTTCATTTTTTTAATATGCTACCAGACTGTAAAAAAGTAATGTCTTTTGTGTTCGACAGAACTGAGTTTAAACTTGATTCAAAAATGTCAAAATTATGGGGCCTCGGCAAGGCACGTAACCTTCCTTAATCTCTTTACTTATCTTTACAAAATGGGGAATTTTGATATCTACTGGGAAGAATGGTTTTGACATTCTGTTCATGTAAGTAAATCATCTAGTCTGGTGTTTAACATATATTAGATACTTACAAAGTGGTGCCTCAGGAACAGAAAACCAAACACCACATGTTCTCACTCTTATATAAGTGGAAGTTGAACAATGAGAACATATGGGCACAGGGAGGGGAACATCACACATCGGGGACTGCCAGGGGTGGGGGGCTCGAGGAGGGATAGCATTAGGAGAAATACCTAATGTAGATGATAGGTTGATGGGTACAGCAAACCACCATGGAATGTGTATACCTATGTAACAAACCTGCACATTCTGCACATGTTTCCCAGAACTTAAAGTGAAATAATAATAATAAAAAAGTGGCGACTATATATTTTAGTTTGAAAAAGTCTAAAACTGTCACTCCCTTGCTTGAAGATTGTGCTTGGCATATTATGTATAGCAGGGTCAGCAATTTTTTTTCTGTAAAGGCTACATAATACTTATTTTTGCCTTTTGTGTACTACACACAGTCTGTTGCAGCTACTCATCTCTGACAATGAAATGTGGAAACAGTCGTAGACAACATTAAATAAATAATTTGGGCTCTGTTCCAATGCCTACTCACCAAATAATGGCAATAGGCCAGATTTGGCTTGCTGTCTAAAGTTTGCACAGCCCTGAAGTATAGCATAAACTTTTAGATACAGAAACTGTAGCTACAGATACAGAAACTATATAAACTTTTAGACACAAGTCTTTTAGAATGGCTTCAGAGCCATATTGTGATATACTGCATGTGTTTATCCTCTTTTTCTAGCTTTCTCTGCCTTTTCTTCCTTTCTCATATTTACATTCCAGCAACACTCAAGTACTTATGGTTCTCAGCGACACTATTTGCTTATGCCTCATGTGTCTGTTTATGCAGTTCCTTCTACCTGGATCACCCTTGTGATCTCAGATTCAAGATCTGAATGTTTATACATTATGTATCAGCTCAGACTTCCTCTCACTCAAAAGGCCTTTTTAGGCATCTTAGATACATGGAAATATTTATGTTTCTATCTACTTCATCAGTAGGGAATGCATCATATTCATTTACCTACCTTTGGAATCTGATTCAATAAATATTTCTTGAGCCAAGCTGAACTTTCATGTTGTCAATTATCCATTCTAAAAACCATACATGTCACATTATTACAAATCAAAGCAACAACCCAGTCTGTCAAAATCTCACGGACATATTGGTATTTCTATTTCAGAAATAAAATTTGTTTTTCATCTCAACTACTCAGTTTGGGTATGTTTGCAGAGACTCCTTGTCTCTCACTATCCTCTATTGTCCCAGCTCTACTATCGATTACTCTATCCACCTTAGAAGGCACCATGTTTCACAGTCCACTGGGCCTGGACTGTGGATCATGCCTCATTTCATAATCTTTACCACATCAGCTTCTCATCCTTCAATCCCTCAACACCGCCTCCTTCTCATCCTTCAACCCCTTCAACACCTCCTCCTTTTAAACCCTTACAATCATCATAGGTTGCAACTTTTTTTGTACCATGTATCATAATTTCTATAACTGTTTGATTAAAAAAGAAACTAAATTCTAAGCTCCATACAGAAAGGAGTTTAACTGGAATAATTTAGCTATATTCCATTGTAGTAATATTATTTAAAGATTATTATTTCCTCTTTGATGCCAAAAACGAGTCTGAAATATATTTGTGTTTTCAGTGCTGTGCACACAGGTACTGAAAACACACATGTACTCAGTTCTTAATGTTTTTGTTTGAAGACATTACTTTCAAAAATAGCTAGAAGTACATATTTATGTCTTATTTCGGAAATGTTTCCTCAACTGCTTGCTTATGTGATTTTTACAGCTTGAAAATGTTTTCTTCAAATTTTATATGCAGTTCCTGTTTTAGATTAACCTATTGAAATACTGTTTTCATTCTTCCATGCCTGATCACCCACTCTGTGATACTGTCTTGATTCCACAGTCAGGATTTGTAACTGTTTCTCCTAGCTATTAGATGTACAAAAGTAAGTGTCCCACAAATGTGTACTATTCTAATGATATCAATAAAATTTTTGGAATAAAAATGAGTTTATGGTATATTATAGTCAATCAAAATTGGTGTCATATAAGATTATTCTCCTTTACTAAAGGAACATTTAAAATATGAATTTGTTTTGTGAATTATAAAAAAATCATGCTTTGTAAAATTATTTGACTATAAAAACATTTCATTGATGAAATAAAAGAAAAAAATGTTGAGGGAAGCCAGAGAGAAAGAGAGGTCAGGTC
>NW_012105675.1:1348159-1397003 GCF_000951045.1 Mandrillus leucophaeus | reverse complement strand
CTCACCAAATAATGGCAATAGGCCAGATTTGGCTTGCTGTCTAAAGTTTGCACAGCCCTGAAGTATAGCATAAACTTTTAGATACAGAAACTGTAGCTACAGATACAGAAACTATATAAACTTTTAGACACAAGTCTTTTAGAATGGCTTCAGAGCCATATTGTGATATACTGCATGTGTTTATCCTCTTTTTCTAGCTTTCTCTGCCTTTTCTTCCTTTCTCATATTTACATTCCAGCAACACTCAAGTACTTATGGTTCTCAGCGACACTATTTGCTTATGCCTCATGTGTCTGTTTATGCAGTTCCTTCTACCTGGATCACCCTTGTGATCTCAGATTCAAGATCTGAATGTTTATACATTATGTATCAGCTCAGACTTCCTCTCACTCAAAAGGCCTTTTTAGGCATCTTAGATACATGGAAATATTTATGTTTCTATCTACTTCATCAGTAGGGAATGCATCATATTCATTTACCTACCTTTGGAATCTGATTCAATAAATATTTCTTGAGCCAAGCTGAACTTTCATGTTGTCAATTATCCATTCTAAAAACCATACATGTCACATTATTACAAATCAAAGCAACAACCCAGTCTGTCAAAATCTCACGGACATATTGGTATTTCTATTTCAGAAATAAAATTTGTTTTTCATCTCAACTACTCAGTTTGGGTATGTTTGCAGAGACTCCTTGTCTCTCACTATCCTCTATTGTCCCAGCTCTACTATCGATTACTCTATCCACCTTAGAAGGCACCATGTTTCACAGTCCACTGGGCCTGGACTGTGGATCATGCCTCATTTCATAATCTTTACCACATCAGCTTCTCATCCTTCAATCCCTCAACACCGCCTCCTTCTCATCCTTCAACCCCTTCAACACCTCCTCCTTTTAAACCCTTACAATCATCATAGGTTGCAACTTTTTTTGTACCATGTATCATAATTTCTATAACTGTTTGATTAAAAAAGAAACTAAATTCTAAGCTCCATACAGAAAGGAGTTTAACTGGAATAATTTAGCTATATTCCATTGTAGTAATATTATTTAAAGATTATTATTTCCTCTTTGATGCCAAAAACGAGTCTGAAATATATTTGTGTTTTCAGTGCTGTGCACACAGGTACTGAAAACACACATGTACTCAGTTCTTAATGTTTTTGTTTGAAGACATTACTTTCAAAAATAGCTAGAAGTACATATTTATGTCTTATTTCGGAAATGTTTCCTCAACTGCTTGCTTATGTGATTTTTACAGCTTGAAAATGTTTTCTTCAAATTTTATATGCAGTTCCTGTTTTAGATTAACCTATTGAAATACTGTTTTCATTCTTCCATGCCTGATCACCCACTCTGTGATACTGTCTTGATTCCACAGTCAGGATTTGTAACTGTTTCTCCTAGCTATTAGATGTACAAAAGTAAGTGTCCCACAAATGTGTACTATTCTAATGATATCAATAAAATTTTTGGAATAAAAATGAGTTTATGGTATATTATAGTCAATCAAAATTGGTGTCATATAAGATTATTCTCCTTTACTAAAGGAACATTTAAAATATGAATTTGTTTTGTGAATTATAAAAAAATCATGCTTTGTAAAATTATTTGACTATAAAAACATTTCATTGATGAAATAAAAGAAAAAAATGTTGAGGGAAGCCAGAGAGAAAGAGAGGTCAGGTCGTGAATAAAGGGAAACCCAAAAGACTCTCAGTGGAAACCTTACAAACCAGAAGACATTGGGTGCAAATATTCAATATTATTGAAGGAAAGATATTTCAACCCAGAATATCGTAACTTGCGAAACCAAGCTTTATAAGTGAAGGAGAAATAAAGTCCTTTTTTGCAAATGCTGAGGGAAGCTGTCATCAGCAGACCTGCATTACAAGTGCTCCTAAGTAAGCACTAAATACAGAAAGGAAAAACCATTACCAGGCACTACAAAAACACACTGAAATACATAGACCAGTGACACTATGAAGCAACTACATAAACAAGTCTGTAAAATAACCAGCTAGCATCATGAAGATAGAATCAAATCCATACATAACAATAACCTTAAATGTAAATGGGCTAAATGCCCCAATTAAAAGACACAGAGTGGCACGTTAGATAAAGAACCACGACCCATTCATATGCTGTCTTCAAGAGACCTATCTCACATGCAAAGACACACATAGGCTGAAAATAAAGAGATGGAGGAAAATTTACTAAGCAAATGGAAAACCTAAAAAAGCAGGGATTGCAATTCTAGTTTCTGACAATACAGACACTAAAGCAAGAAGGATCAAAAAAGACAAACAAGGGCATTAAAAATGATAAAGGGTTCAATTCAAGAAGAACTAACTATCCTAAATATATATGCACCCAATACAGGAACACCCAGATTCATAAAGCAAGTTATTAGAGACCTTCTAAGAAACTTAGACTCCCACACAATCATACTGGGAGACTTTAACACCCCACTGCCAATATCAGACAGATCATCAAGACAGAAAATTTACAAAACTATTCAGGACCTGAACTCAGCTCTGTATCAAGTGGATCCGACATATCTACAAACTCTCCACCCAAGAATAGAATATACATTCTTGTCATCATCACATGGCACTTACTAAAAAATTTGATCACATACTCAGAAGTAAAAGGCTGCTCAGCAAATGCAAAAGAAATGAAATCATAACAAACAGTTGCTTGGACCACAGTGCAATCAAATTAGAACTCAAGATTAAGGAATTCACTCAAAACTATACAACTACATGAAAATCAAACAACCTGCTTCTGAATGACTTTTGGGTAAATAAGGATATTAAGACACAAATCAGGAAGTTATTTGAAAATAGTGAAAAACAAAGATACAATGCATCGGAAAGTCTGGGACACAGCTAACACAGGGTTAAGAGAGAAATTTATTGCATTAAAAGCCCACATTAAAAAGCTAGAAAGACCTCAAGTTAACAACCTAACATCACAACTAAAAAAACTAGAGAACCAAGAGCAAACAAACCCCAAACATAGCAGAAGACAAGAAATAAAGATCAGAGAGAAGATAGAGACATACAAACTCTTCAAAAAACCCAACAAATCCAGGAACCGTTTTTTTTTTTTTTTTTTGTTTTGTTTTTTTCTTGAAAAAATAAGATAGACTGCAAGGTAGACTAATAAAAAAGAAAGAAGAGAAGATTCATATAAACACAATCAGAAACAATAATGGCCATATCACTACTGATCTCACGGAAATATCAAAAGCCATCAGAGACTATTGTAAACACTTCTATGCAAATAACAAGAAAATCTAGAAGAAAAGAATAAATTACTAGACTCATACACCCTCCCAAGACTGGACAAGAAAGAAACTAAATCCCTAAGTAGAGCAATAATGAGTTCTGAAATTAAGGTAATAAATTGCCTACCAACCAAAAATCCCAAGTCCAGACACGCTGACAGCTGAATTGTATCAGATATACAAAGAAGAGCAGGTATCAGTTCTACTGAAACTATTCCAAAAAATTTGAAAAGGAATCCTCCCTAACTCCTTCTATGAGGCCATCATCATCCTAATATCCAAACCTGGCAGAGACATGAAAGAATAAAATACCTATGAATACACCTAACAAGGGATGTGAAGGACCTCTTCAAAGAGAACTACAAATGAATGCTTGCTCAGAGAAATCAGAGATGACACAAACAAGTAGAAAAACATTCCATGCTCATGGATAGGAAGAATCTGTATTTTTCAAATGGCCATACTATCTAAAGCAATTTAGAGATTAAATGCTATTCTCATTAAACTGCCATGGACATCCTTCACAGAATTAGAATGAAAGAAAACTATCTTAAAATTATATGGAACCAAAAAAGAGACTGAATAGCCAGATAGCCATGGCAATCCTAAGCAAACAGAAAAACAAACCAACAAAACAACAACAACAACAAAACAAAGCTGGAGGTATCATGTTACCCAACTTCAAACTATACTATAGGACTACAATAACCAAAACAGCATGGTACTGGTGAAAGAACAGGCACATAGACCAATGGAATAGAATACAGAACCCAAAAATAAAGCCTCACACCAATAACCATCTGATCTTTGATGAAGAAGGCAAAAACAAGCAATGGGGAAAGGATTCCCTACTTAGTAAGTAGTGCTGGGAGAACTGACTAGCCACATGCAGAAAATTGAAATGGGATCCCTTCCTTACACCATATACAAAAATTAACTCAAGATGAATTAAAGACTTAGATGTAAAACCACAAAATATAAAAATCCTAGATGAAAACTAGGCAGTATCATTCAGGACATAGGCATGGGCAAAGATTTCATGACAAAGATGCCGAAAGCAATCTCAGCAAAAGCAAAAATTGACAAATGGGATCTACTTAAAGATCTTCTGGACAGCAAAAGAAACCATCGACATAGCGATCAAACAACCTACAGAATGAGAGAAAATTTTTGCAATCTATTCATCTGGCAAATGAGTAATACCCAGACTTTACAAGGAACTTAAACAAATCTACAAGAAAAAGCAAACAAACCCATTGAAAAGTGGCCAAAGGACACGAACAGACACCTTTTAAAACAAGGCATACATGTGGCCAAGAAATATATGAAAAAAAGCCCAACAACACTGATAAGTACAGAAATGCAAATCAAAACCACAATGAGATACCATCTCACACCAGTCAGAATGGTGATTATTAAAATGTCAAAAAAAAAAAAAAATAAATAACAGATGCTGCTGAGGTTGTGGAGAGAAAGGAATGCTTTCACACTGTTGATGGGAGTGTAACTTAGTTCAACCATTGTGGAAGACAGTGTGGCGATTTCTCAAAAACCTAGAAGCAGAAATACCATTTGATCCAGCAATCCCATTGCTAGGTATATTCCCAAAGGAATACAAATAGTTCTGAAGACACAAGCATGTGTATCTTCATTACAGCACTATTCACAATAGAAAAGACATGAAATAACCTAAATACCCATCAATGATAGACTGGATAAATAAAATGTGGTACATATATACCATGGAATACTCTACAGCCATAAAAAGGAATGAGATCATGTTGTTTGCAGGGACATGGATTGAAATGGGGGCAATTATCCTTAGCAAACTAACCCAGGCATTATAAGCCTAATACTGCATGTTCTCACCTATTAGTGGATGCTAAATGATGAGAATAAATGAACATGTAGAGGGGAAAACACACACTGGGGCCTGTCAGAGGGTGGCAGGGAGAAAGGAGAGTATCAAGAAGAATAGCTGGTGAATGCTGGGATTAATACCTCGGTGATGGAATGATTGTGCAGCACTATGACACGCATTTACCCATGTAACAAAACTGCACATCCTGGAAATGTACCTCTGGACTTAAATAAAAGTTGGAAACAAAATAATAATAAAATAAAATAATAAAGTTAAAAAGTACTGTAGGGAAAAAAAAAACAAAACATTTACATCTTTCTACCTGTTGTAGTTTACATGATTGACTCCTTACTTAGCATTAAACTCCTTGAAAGTAGAATTACAGCAACTTATCCCAACCTCACCTGTTAAAAGACTTTGTAAATAATTCATGTTCAAAATAACTTTGTATTCTTTAGCTGACTTGAAGTAGTACCTGAAGTGTGTTTTTTTGTTTGTTTATCTTTTAAATAAGTTTCTTGGCTGGGCATGATGGCTTCAAACCTGTAATCCCAGCACTTTGGGAGACCAAGATGGGAAGTTCACTTAAGGCTAAGAGTTCAAGACCAGCCTGGGCAACATAGCAAGATGGTGTCTACATTTATTAAAACTAAATATATTTATTTTATATATTTTGTTTTACTGATTTACTATATGTCTACTCTGTTTCCTTTAACATACGTGCATTATTTATGGATTCTTCAAGTAAGAAATAAATAAACATGGTGAATACATTACAAAAGGAATCCACTGCTGATTTATAAAACAAATAGTTTACTAATCAATCAACATATTACTTAAATCTTACAGCTCCTGGAAATCTGGAAAACAGCTGGTCAGAAGATTATTCAAAGCTGTAGTTCAGAATGCTGCTGACCAAGCATATGCTTCTGAATATTAAATATAGGCATAACAATTGATGCAAAAAAAGACTAGGAATATAATCTGATTCCTATCATGTCACAGGACAGAACCAGCACCTGAATCTACTTTTACTTTTGTTGAAATACAATATGCTACATCAAGACATATTATTAAGACTTTCACAAGTAACTGAATATTTTAGGAGAAATGTACAGGTACATAAAGGCAGCAGAATCTTATGTTCCCTATAACCTGTGTCTCTAGTGGTATCAGTTATCACTGAGCCACCTAAATGTAGTATTCATTTTCATAAAGCCTACGGAAGAACACCATGAAGTAACTACTATGTAACTTGAGCGATTAGAATGAGCTACAGCCCATAAAGTATGGCTAAGTGAGCATTTTGAAAATTCAGTGTGTACCTTCTGGTCTTGACCTTTGAGAGGCACTATAAGAAGAGAACTGTGTCAGTTAATGTTGGGTAAGTAGCAACTTAACTATCTAGAATATTACTTCAAAACATTTTTAAGAAGATTTTACATACAATGAGGCAAATTCAATGGCTACTAAACTACTTTATGTTTACGCAGAATATTGTATTGTCAGGCATCTAATTACTTAGTAAATTACAGTTCTAATACACTGAGGGGTATTATATTGACCTTGTTAATATTATATTAAGTGTTTCTGTGGGTTGAGGGGTTCTTGGGTGCAATTTGCCATCTGGGCAGGTCAGTATATTGATTTCCTTAGTTTCTGTTACAGTACCCAACTAAATAAGAGTATGCAAAAACAAAAGGTGAAGAATTTGAATTGTAGATACATAAGTACATTAACTTTCAAGTTCTTTTTGTATAACTAACTATGGAGGATTCTAGAACCTGAATAGAGCTCTTCACATAGACGGACAGCGTCAGTATATATACATCTCCTGAGTTAAGTAGTTTCTAAGAGCTTGGTTTCTGTGAGAGTTTGGGCAGAAATAATTGATTAGAAAGTTGTTCACCTTTGGGCAGAGAAAAAGCAGGCCAGCATTTGAACTGTGGAGTGAGGATCCTGGGAAGAATTTTGCTGGCAAAATAAAGGTTCACATCTCAGGCTACCAGGAAGGTTCTGAAACAATGAGCTGTGTCCTCTAGGTTTTGGGACTGAGAGCCTGTATGATTCTAGAAGGAGACCAGTGGTCCACATGCTATCCATTACTGGCCATGATGGGAAGACAGCCCATACTTTTTCTCTGCTTGTAGGTCTGTTGACACCTAAAGTTCCCAAGAATACACACCTGAAACCCAAAAAGCCAAGAAAATCTTAATAATCTCTCTGAGCTTGTATGTATTACAGTGAAAGTGTATATGAGACATAAAATTTTTGAAAAAAACTTCAACAGTACTGCAAAACAATTTGTGGGTTAGAAAAACAATTAAATTTTCTATTTAAAACATTATATGGTTGTTTTAAAAATCATGTGTGTTTGCTACTGACTTGAAAGAGCAAATTCAACAACTGTATCAAATAACTAATATAGAAAAGGAAGCAAAAAGAAACAGGAATTCTCTACCTTACCACAGAAAAAAATTCAAAATAAAAATGAACTTATTTAGACAAAAAGAAAAAGATGCATCATCAGCAGGTCCATTAAAAATCCTAAAGAAATTTCTGTTGACAGAATAAAAATGACTCTGAATAAGTATTAGAGATGTAGAAAGGACTAGAGAGCAGTGGATAAATTGGTGGGTCAATCTATTTAAATGACTGTACAAAACCACGCTAGCAATGCCATTTTCAGATTAAAAGATATATACATAATAAAATACTTGGAAGCAATGGCACATATATATATACACACAGGTGGATTGAATGGACAGACAGTGTTCCAACATTTGCTTGAAATATGGTCATGGTACAAATTATTTTTGTTCTTTAAAAGAGTCAAAGATGTATATTTTAAGCTGTTCAGGGTTATCTGTAAAAGAATAGCAAAAGCATATATAACTAATAAACTATGGAGTGGGAATATATGTAATTATTATTTTTACAAAAACTCCAATCCAAAATAATTTACATGAAGAGGGAAAAAAGGAGTACACAAGATACAACTAGTAAAACAGAAAATATATGTGATTTGAACCCAAGTATTTCAGCAGGAAAATTAAACAGAAAATATATTAAAATGCAAAGACTGTCAGCCTTGAAAATGAAAACAAAACACAAGAGAGACATCAAAATATAATAACACAGCTTGAAAATCAAAGATGAAATGATTCACCATGTGAACACTAAGCAAAGAAAGCTGGCTTAGCTATGCTATCAGACAAGACTTCAAGTAAGAAACATCACCAGAAATAAAGAGAGACCTCTTATTAGACAACTGTTAAAGAAGAAGATATAATTTTAAATTCATGTTTATCAAAATATGTAAGCTCAGATATATAAAGCTGAAATTGACAAAAATCATAGGCAAATAAAAAATATCGTGGAATATTTTTCACATTCTCTGTTAATGGAAGAAGCAAACAAACAAAATCAGAAGAGCAGAAGATTTAAACAGCACATTTAAACAATATGACCTAAATAACATATATGAAAGACTGTACTCAGCAACTATGGTACACATTATTTTCAAATACATATTTACTAAAATTTTCCCTATACTTAACAATAGATTAAAATAATGTATCTCTCTAAATAGAGTAAATCAAAGCCTTAAAGCAATAGAAAAAAAACAGAGAATAATCACTTGGAAATTTCATAATGTATTTCTAAGCATCCACATGTTAAAGAAAAAATAAAGAAAACTCAAAAAAATTGAATCAAATTATAACAAAAATGTGAGAAAAATTTGTTAGATGCAGCTAAACTATACTTCAAAGAAAATTTATGTTTAATACATACCTTAGGGAAAAAGTTTAAAAATCAACTATCAAAAATATGTTTAAATCATAAAAACAATAAACTAAAAAATAAAAAATAAGAGCAGACATTAATAATATTTAAGCCAATTATATAGAAAAGAGATCAGCAAAGCAAAAATGTGGTTTTTTCAACAATTACTAAAATTTTTGAAGAATCACCAAGGGAAAAAGAGAAAGAGAAGATACAAAAATATTAACATCAAGAACCAAAATAGAATCATCAATACAGATCCCTCAGATATGAAGTAACAGGAAAGGATATTAATAGTTTCATGACAAGACATGAAAATTATTTGAAATGGACAAATTCCTAGAATAAAACACAAAGCTAACAAAAGCAATAGATATTTAGCACCTATCCATGATGCAGAACTTAGGAAGCTGGAAATGTAAAAGTTTTATCAATCATATAAAAGGTATGTGAACAGAAACCAAGAAGTAACATTAACAAAGATCCGAAAGAGGACAAGCATATCTGCTATCAGCATTTTTATGCAATATAATGGTGGTTCTAGCAACAGCAATAAGGCATGAATGAATGCACACAAAATAAGATTGGAAGAGAAGGATTACAACTTTGTACAATTACGTAATTACAGTTGATAAGTGTACTTAGTATAATCATAATATATGTATTCAGTAACCCATATAATTTTCTATCTTCATTCCAGCAATAAACAAAACAAAAATGAGTTTAAAAAATTATATATGGTATAATGAAAAACACTGAATACCTAGAAAACGGTTTCCCAGAAGAGGTGATAGACTTTTCCATAGAAAACTATAAAGTGTTATTGACTCACAGGCATAGTAAGTGAAATACCACATGATCTCATTTACATGCAGAATCTAAAGAAGTCAAACTCATAGAAACAGGGAATAAAAGTATTGTTACCAGACGGGGGTTGGGGCACGGGGATATGTAGAGTAGAGGAAACAAAATTTCACTTACGAGAAATTAAGGTCAAGATATGTATTATACCTCATGATGACTACAGTTAATATATTGTATATTTGAAATTTGCTTCCAGAGTACAACTTAAGTACTGTTTCCATCACCAAAAAAACAGTATGTGAGATCCTACATATGTTAATTAACTTGGTGTAGCCATTCCACAATGTGCTTATAAACATGTATCAAAACATGTACACCATATATAATTTTTTAAATTTCCAATTAGAAATACACTTTTAAGAAAGCATTACTGACTACAATAAGACAAATAATGTAAAAGAGAAATATACTATATACCTAGAAGACTCATTATTTTAAAACAGTTTTCCTCCAAATTCATATATAGACTCAAAGTACTCCCAAACAAATCTCATTCTTTTTGTGTGTGAAAACCAGCAAACTTTTAAAATTTTTATGAAAATGCAAATTACCCAGATTAGGCAAAATGATTTTGAAGAAGAACATTTTGGAAAGTGGCCAACCAAGTAACAAGATTTACTATAAAGGCACAATAACTAAGGCAGTATGATATTGGCACAACGACACACAGATAAGCAGAACAAAATTAAGAATCTATAAATTTATTTTTGCATAGGTGTGCACTTAATATGTGACAAAGGAGGCAATGAAACTTGGTGGGGAAAAGACAGTCTTTTCAAGAAATAGTGCTGGATTAGTTGCACATCCATATGGAAAAAATAAAACTTAATTCCTACCTCAAATGATACATGATATGAGGTGGAGAGTAAATCAAAAAGTACAAGGTAGAACAGGAAAGTTTCCATAAAATAACACAGGGTAATATCTTTATGAGCTGTGGTGAAGGGAGATTTCTGAAACATCATAGAGAAGCACTAACAATAAAAAAAAAAATGAATTTCAATAAAATTAGAAACTTTTATTTTCAAAATATACTACTATAAGAGTAAAAATACTAGTCATGTAGTCATATAGGTAATATTTACAATACATGAAATCAACCATGGAATTACACGTTAATAAATAACAAGTACTTCCAGATCAAGTCTTCCAGATAAGACAATTCAACAGAGTAAAAGGCAACACTACTGTTAGTGTTTTTTCTCAGTATCTCCCTGCACCAACTGAAGTTTCTGTTCTGTATGTGGGTGTGGTTGTATTTTTTAGTGTGTAGATACCAATAATATTTTATATAACTTATGAACTGTGGCTATGAGCAACATCAAACAACACTGTTTGTCTCATCTAATGCTTTTGGCCTAAATTCTACTTCCTCTGGTATTAGGTTTGTTGTCTTATTGTTTCCATTTGCCTGATGTGTTTTTCCATTCATTTGATTTAACTTTTTGGAAAGACTGTATTTTAGATATGTCTGGCATACAGCATAGATTTTGGTTTTGCTTTATAAGCCAATTTTAAAATCTTTTTATTGTAATAGGTGAGTTCAGCCTATTCATGTTTATTGACAGAACGGATGTGTTTGGGTTTGGTGCTTTCATTTTTTGGTATCCTTTCAGTTTGAATTACATTTTGTTTACTGTGTTTCTCAATTTACTGTCTCCTTTTAAAAAATTATTTTGGTATTTAGAAAAGTTTGCAAGTTTGTTCTATTAATTATTTTTGTATTTGTAATTTTTATAGTCCCCAGTTCCCTAAAGTTGCTTCCTCCCACCCTGGTCTCGTATTTTTAGCATTGTACTAACTGGCTTTCATTTTTAGGGATTATCCTTTGACTCATCTATGACGTACCCCACAATTAATATCTTTCTATTTTCACTTCTCTCTCTTCTCACTTTACACTTGAATACTGTATTTTGCCAGAATGCATATAATTTACATATTGTTCATATACTCCTATCCTCACCCCTTTTAAGTCATATTTCAAGAAATAAATATATTCATGCTAATCATCAATTCCCTTAAGTTTCACCAGTACATTTCATTTAGATGAAACTCAGTATATGACAGATTATTCATAAACAACTTGTGTATATAATGTTCCCTTGGTTCTTGCATATTATTTTTCTGTACACTTGATATTTGAAGAAAATTTTTGCCTAGACATAAAATGGTTGGCTTACTCTTTTTGGGTTTCCTGAAATTCCACTCCATTAACTACTTGCTTTGTGTGTTATTCCTGAGACGTATATAGCCAGTCTAATTTTCTTACTATTATAAGTAATTTAATCTTTTTTCCTACAGGATTCTAAGGATATTTTTAAGTTATCTTTAAAATTTAATAGTTTTACTAAGATATGTTTTGAAGTTAATTGTTTCAGGTAAAGTACACAAGTGTAGTCTTTCAATATATAGATCTAAGGGATTATTTCTAGAAAGTTTTACTAAATTATAGATGAATATAATTATAGGTATACCTGGGAATTGTTGTAGGTTTAGTTCTAGACAACTGTAAGAAAATGTATATTGCAATAAAGTCAGTCACAAAAATTTGTTGGCTTCCCAGCACATATAAAAGTTATGTTTATATTAAACTTTAGTCCACTAAGTATACAGTAGCATTCATCTAAAAAATGTAAATACCTGAATTAAAAAAAAAAAAAAAACTTCATTGTTAAAAAATGCTATCATCTAAGTCTTCCACAACTGGTCTTTTGCAGCTGGAGGGCCTTGCCTTGATGTGGACAGCTACTGACTGATCAGGTTCATGGTTGCTGAACGTTGGAGTGGCTGTGGCAATTTCTCAGAATAAGACAGCAGTGAAATTTGCTACATGTTTGGCTCTTCCTTTCACAAAAAAATTTCTCTGTAGTGTAGCATGCTATGCTGTTTGACAGCATTGTACTCACTGTAAAACATCTTTCAGAAATGGAATCAATCTTTCAAACACTATCACTGCTTTATTAACTCAATTTATGTAATATTATAAAGACTTTGTAGTGATTTCAACAATGTTCACACCATCTTCACCAGGAGTGGATTCCATTACAAGGAACTGCATTCTTTCTCACCCATAATAAGCAACTCTCCATCCGTGCAAGTTGTATCGTGAGATTGTAGCAACTCAGTCACATCTTCAGACTCCACTTCTAATTCTAGTTCTCTTGATATTTCTACCACATCTGCAGTTACTTCTTCCACTGAAGTCACTCATAATGATTGAAATCGACTTCTAAACTTTTGTTAATGTTGCTATTTTGAGCTCCTCCCATGAATCTTGAATGTTCTTAATGGCATCTAGAGTGGTGAATCCTTATCAGGTTTTAAATTTACTTTGCCCAGGAACATCAGAAAAATCACAGACTATAGCTGTATAGCAGCTATAGCCTTATGAAACATATTTCTTAAATAATAAAACTTCAAAATGAAAATTACTCCTTGATCGATGGCTGCAGAATGGATGTTGTGTTAATAGGCATGAAAATAGCATTTATCATCTTGTGAATCTCCATCGGAGCCTTTGGGTAACCAGGGATGCTGTCAATGAGCCATGTTCTGAGCATTCAATCTCAACAGTGGGCTTAAAATATTCAGTAAACCATGCTATCAACAGATGTGCTGTAATCTGGACTTTGTAATTTCATTTACAGAGCACAGGAAGAATAGATTTAGCTTAACTTTTAAGAGGTTCAGGGTTTTGGAATGGTATATGAGCACTGGCTTCAATTTACAATCATCATATGTATTAGAACCTAACAGTACAGGCTGAGAGTCAACCTGGGCCTTGAAGCTTTGAAACCAGGCATCGATTTCTCCTCTCTAGCTATGAAAGTCCTAGATTGCATCTTCTTCTAGTAAAAAGTTGTTTCATCTATATTGAAAATCTTTTTTCAGATAGTTTTGTCCATGATCTTAGATAGATATCCCAGATAACTTGCTACAGCTTCTACATCAGCTCTTGCTGCTTCATGTTCATTTTTATGTTGTAAAGATGGTTTTTTTCTTTAAACCTTATGAATCAACTTTTGCTAGGTTCTATGCTTCATCTTCCTCATCTCTCTCAGGATTCAAAGAATTAAAGAGAAATAGCATTAAGCGTTAGCTTAAGGAAATGTTGTAGCTGGTTTATCTTCTCTCCAGATCACTGAAACTGTCTCCACGTCGGGAATAGAGCTGTTTCACTTTCTTATCATTTGTGTGTTCACTGGAGTAGCACTTTTAATTTTCCTCAAAAATACTTCCTTTGCACTCATAGGCTGGCTAATGACTAGTGCAAGAGGCCTAGCTTTCAGGCTATCTTGGCTTTTGACATGCCCGCCTTGGTAAATGTAATCATTTCTAGCTTTTGATTTAATGTGAGAGACATGTAACTGTTTCATTCACTTTGAAAACTTAGAGGCCATAGTAGGGTTCTTAATTGACCTAATTTCAATAGTATCGTCTCTTATGGAATAAAGAAGGCCAAGGACAGGGAGAGAGACAGGAAAAAGTGGCCTGCCATGGAGCGGTCAGAACATACGCAGTACTGAGCAATTAAGTTTACAGTCTTATATGGGTGCAGTCTGTGGCAGCTCAAAGCAATTACAATAGTAACATCAAAGATCCCTGATCAAAAATCTCCTTAAGAGACATAATAATAATAATAATAATAATAATAATAAAGTTTGGAATATTGTGAGAATTACCAAAATGTAATATAAAGGCAGAGTGAACACTGGCTGTTTGAAAATGGTACCGGTAAGCTTGTTTGTGGCAGGGTTTTCACAACCTTCAACTTGTAAAGCACATGGTATCTCCATAATATAATAAAGCAGAGTACAATAAAATAAGGCTAGTTTTGTTATAATTTCACCCTTTTTAAGGAACATATATTCTTACTATGTATATATAATCTCTTTATATATATATTCCCTGTATATAAAATATTTATATATCTTCCCTATATATAGGTTATATGTACTTATATATATTTCCTATATAAGTATATAAATATATATATTTCCTATATATGTGTATATATATTTCCTATATACAGGGGATATATAAGTATATATAATATATATTTTATATATATTTAAAATAAATAAATATGCATATTTATGGAATTGTATATATATATAGAGAGAGAGAATAGTAGATAAATAATGTGGTCAAAGAGACAGTGGTTGAAATGGAATACAAAAAAAAGGTTATATATCTTAATTTATCTAGGTTGTTTACATGCCTTTCTTTAATTACATTTTTAACATTTGTATTCTTCTCATGTGGATACCTAGTAATTTATTTCTTTACTGTAGTTGGTGCTGTGCCACCATGCCACAGAACTCTGTGCATTAATTTACCTCTTTCTATTGGACTTTATCTTTTTACAGATAACTTTCTCTATACTCTAAACCTCTCACTGTCCTCTCCTATTTTTCATGGATTCTCTTTATCTTCCCTCCCACACTCACAGGCTCGCAGTGGCCATTGGAGCTCTGGTCAAAGTACTGATGTGACTTTGTGTGTAATTATCTGTTTATAGTTAATTTGAAATTCAAAGCATTTTCTTTCTCATAGAAGTGTTGACTTTGTTGATTATCTATGTTTTACTTTCACATTCCTTCCTGAATGTTTGGGGAAAATAATTTGTGGAGAGACTTAGATTCACGTGTCCATAATTCAGGAAAAGCTATTTTTAAAACATGCTGCAATGATTGTTTTGTGCAGCCATATATTTGAATCACCCATCTGTAGACTGTATAATCCTTCTTTGTAACATTTTTTGCCGAGTGGACTTAGCCTATGCTTTAACTTCTCTTTTCTTTTATAAAAAACTTACTTGCTATATAACCAGGTAGTTAAGTTCTTTTGTAGAAAAGGAATATTCAGAAATCCATTGAATATTGAGGCAAACAGTTTAAAATACCTTTATAATGTGTGTGTGTAGTGATATAATTTATTCAACAATTATTTACATAATTTGTACTTATTTTCTGAGAGTCAAATGTACTCAAATAATAGAAATAAAAATATATAAGTATCAAAAATCATGTAAGACAAAGGGCTGTGAGAGTATGAAGCAGAAAGAAAGTGCTTCAGTAGAAGCAGAATAGTTAGAAATCTGGTTTTTCGAGAGTACCAAGGGGAATCCATGTTTCACTAATAAAAAGGGCAGAAACAGTTATTAAAAAGGTATTTGGTATGTTTAGAAAACAGTAAGCTTTTGGAAATTGCAAGGTCATGGGCTTGATAACTGGATTTTTGAAAAAAGTCAACAGACACATAAAAATCAGTATGAAAATGTTTACACATAGGTACATATACACATTTATACCATAATCACCAACCCATCCTATTTCTGGAAAAGAAGGATATAGAATAAAATAAACAGTTTTGAACAATGAGGAAACCTATTTTTAAGAAATGTAATCTAGATTTTTAATGTGGTCTTTGAAATCTTTTTGTTTAGTGGAATTAGTGAATAATAGCTTCCGAGGGAGAAGATAAAAACACAATTAAGTTATCCTGATTGCAAAAGTAACTCGATCAGCATGAGATTACATGTTGCCATGTGTGCCCCAAAATATCAAGGTCATGTATTAACTAAAAGATAAATGCTGTCAACTTGACCAGCTGGTTCAGAAATCAATATCCTCAAACTGCTCATGTGGTTGAAAACGTTCCGTTGTTAGTCAAGTTCTTGTCCTTTGGATCAGAAGGACAAGGACAAATATTATCTCAGATGTCTATTATAAAAACAGCTCCCATAAACATGTAAAAAGGATTCACCATTGGTAGCTTGTAGGTCTCTGAGATAAGTTAAACAGAGGAGATAATTAGAGAAAACAAGATACATTATTTTCTTCTGAGCGATGGCCAATAAAATATAATTCATTTTGGAATTCAATAGGCACAATTTTGCCTAATACTTCTGGTGGATTAGTATCAATTATTGCTATGTAACATCAGAAAACACACTTTTATCTCACAAAATCTTACTCTGCTGAGTTCTAAAACATGTTTTAATTTATTTTAAAAATAATTATTGAGTAGGAGATAGAAATTTAACATTTTTAGCTTGATAATGTGTTTGAGTTTCTAAAAGTGTAGTCAAACATGTCATATACATATTTTAATAACCTAGCAACACGCTTGCATGTTAGTGGAGAGCTTTAAGCAGTGTGATTAGCATACAAGATCCCAGGCCATAAGATTTTATATACTGCAGAATTCCTTAATTTATAACACTTTTATTTCAGTAATAAATTTTCCTTTGTAATGATTTGTGTTTAAGACTTTGTTCTATAGATTTATTTTTTCACAGTGGCAAGTTCAAGAACTTACTAATTTTTTTAAGTTCTTTTTTCTTAACGACTACCAAATTGTGAAACAAAAATCCATTGCTTCTACAAAGTAATGCAAATTCAAAGTCTGCAGCACATAAAACTTTACAGGCAGAAGCCCTTGTAATTTTATTGCAGCAGGCTTTTCACATGTACCAGAACACCATGCAGTGACTGCAGAGGCCTGGTGAGGTGCCTATGAGAAAGAAATGTATTTCTTGGAAAAATCCCATAATGTGACAAAACGTATGTAGTATATTTTTTTCTGTATCAGTTTTAGCTTTTCATCACCAGGTGGCTTCTGAATTTTTACCTTCTCTATTGTTCCACTGTGATACTTAATGTTTTCCTTTTTATGTTGTAATCTATTGTATTGATGTAATTAACAATAACTAGCCAATTAATTCAACAATCATATATTAAATCTTTAAGATATTCTGAGCACCAGTGGTACAGGGCTGAGTAAAACAGAGTAATAAGAACTCATGGTCTAACATGAAAATTATGTAATAAAATCAATAAATATAAATCACATTAACATTAATAGCAAGTAATAATTTACTATTTATTACATGTTGGATACTGTTAATAGTTTTACATATTATCCCTTTCAAAAATTACAACATTATTGGAAGGCAGAAATGAGATAAGAGTGGCATCTGCAAATACTGTCAGAGTTCTGAGGTGATAGTAGTGAAAATCATAATTATTATATCTATATGGAATTTTGTATTTTTCAAAGTATTTTCTCACATATTATTTTATCGAATATTACCACAGCTCTAGACGGTAACAAGTCAGATACAATTATTTCATTTTTGCAAGAAAATGAAATGATATACTAAGGTAACACAACTACTTGTTGACAGTCACAATTTAGTACCCATATACCAACTGCAGGGGCTATGTGCCTTCTCCCGTTTTCCTCCCATTAATATTCAATACCTGAATTTTAAAGAATTTCCATTTAGATTAATCTGTTTCTACTTTAATTTTTACTGGTTGTTACTTCTTTTTCTTTCTTTTGAGATGGAGTTTTGCTCTGTTCCAGGCCGGAGTGCAGTGGCACAATCTCAGCTCATTGCAACCTCCGCCTCCCGGGTTAAAGCAACTCTACAACCTCACCTCCCAAGCGGCTGGGATCACACCACACTCGGCTAATTTCTTTTGTATTTTAGTGGAAACAGGGTTTCACAGTGTTGCCCAGGCTGGTCTCGAACTTCTGAGCTCAGGCAATCTGCCTTCCTCGGCCTCTCAAAGTGCTAGGATTACAGGTGTGAGCCACCGCGCCCAACCTGCATTTTTTTTTCACTCTTACCAAAATCTATCTACAACCTTAGGATAACATAAGCCCCTCCCACAAATGACTTCTTTAGTACCAGGATTTACAAATTCTCGGAAATCTACAAAAATCCATTCCTTCGCCCAGTACTGATGGGCGAGATTTCAACTTGGAGTTGTGGGTTTACTCTGTAGAAAAGTGAGCATTCTACTAGATTGTACTCGTTTAGCACTAGTCAGTTAATAATTACTCAGAGAAATTTAGGACATAAAGCAATGTTTATTCCAACAATTAGTAGGATGAACAACAGAGTGATTTGCTTAGAGCAAAGGACACTGAAGAGGCATCCCTAGTGTCAGCAAAAAAAAAAACAAACAAACAAACAAAAAAAAACACCACACACACACACACACACACGCAGAAAAAAGCCTCCTAATGTAATGAATTTATTCGGGAATAATCAAGAAGGATCGTAATCCAGTATGCACATTCATGGCAAGCCACAGATCTACCCAAAGATGGAAGGGTAAGAGAAAGCTTAGAGCAAGGGCAAAAAAGCTTCTTGGAAACAGAATTCATTGGTTTCAGAGGCTCAAAGCTAAGGCTGGTGTCAGTTCACTGGAGAAGATGGTGTTATAAGGCAAGTGTTCTTTAGAAAGCGTCTTATCTGAACTGCTGCAGTCCTAAAGAACGGATTTTTTTGTGGGGTTATTTTAGAAAAGCCTTGAGACAATCCTTGTCTCAGACATGTAAGCATCAGCTCCTCTACTTTGTGCATTTCAGCTGCAATTTGTTTGGGTCTGACAAGAGTGATTGCATCCTGGTATTTGCAGATTTCACAAAGGCAACCAGATGTTCTATTTGAAGACTTAGTCAATCTTGGGAGCAAGGCAAACATGGGGAGTGACAAGTAACCAGCAGAATATAAACAAATAGAAGAAATGTCCATATAGATCTAAGTAAACTAAAAGAGCTTCTTCAAAGCAAAAGAAACTATCAACAGAGTAAACAGGCAACCTACATAATGGGAGAAAAATTTTTCAAACTACGCATCTGACAAAGGTCTAAAATCCAGCATCTGTAAGGAACTTAAACATATTTACAAGAAAAAAACAACCCCATTAAAAAGTGGGCCAAGGGCTTAAACAAATGCTTCCCCAAAAAAGGCATATATGCAGCCAACAATCATAGGAAAAAACCCTCAGTATCACTGATCATTAGAGAAACGCAAATCAAAACCACAATCTCACAAGTCAGAATGGCTATTCTGAACAAGTCAAAAAATAACAGATGCTGACAAAGTTACAGAGAAAAAGGAATGCCTGTATGCTGTCGGTGGGAGTGAAAATTAGTTCAATCACTGTGGAAAACAGTGCAGGGATTACTCAAAGACCTAAAAACAGAAATACCATTTGACCCAGCAATCTCATTATTGGATATATACCCAAAGGAATATAAACTGTTCTATTATAATATAAAAACACAAGCATGCGTATATTCATTGTAGCACTATTCACAATAGCAAAGACATGGAATCAATCTAAATGTTCATCAATGATAGACTGAATTTTTCAAAATGTGATACATATACAACATGGAATGCTATGTAGCTATGAAAAAGAATGAGATTATGTCTTTTTGCGGGGACATGGGTGGAGCTGGAAGCCATGATCCTTAGCAAACTAGCACAGGAAGAGAAAATCAAATATGACATGTTCTCACTTATAAGTGGTAGATAAATGATGAGAACACACAGACACATAGAGGGAAACAACCCACAGTGGGGCTTAGAGGAGAGTGGAGCGTGGGAGGAGGAAGAGGATGAGGAAAAATAACTAATGAATACAAGACTTAATACCTGGTTGATGAAATAATCTGCACAACAAACCCCCATGTCACACTTTACCTTTGTAACAAGCCCGCATATCCTGTACGTATACCCTTGAACTTAAAAAAAAAAAAAAGGAGAAATACTCATATATCAGACGCTGTTCTTCACGCTTTACAGAAGTCACTGAATCCTTACCATGACTCTGTACAATCATTCTTATTTTCTTTATTTAACAGAGGAGTGTAAGATTGGTAGTACATCTAGCCATCTGGCTATAAGTCTGTGTTTCCTATCACTATGCTATGATGCCCATAAAATCAGACTTGAATGTTTTTCAATTTTGACACAGCTGTCTGTCGAAAGCTTGTCAAATGTCCATCATCTCTCTGAGATCTATAACTGGAGCTACAGCTAAAAGCATAGCATGGTACTGAGTTGTGTCTTTTCTAATATTCTAAAACTGCAGCTAAACTTCTAAGCTGAGGACCAAGAATTTCAAGTGTGCCACATTCTATATTCAGAGAACCATTCCCAGCTGGGGTCACTGGCCATTCTGGAAGGCTCCCTGACTAGCCTAACCTAAGAGAATGTGTCCCACCATGAAACACCAACTCCTTGAGCCATCTGCTACCACCATCTATGAGGTACCTATGAAAGACTACAAGAGGCAATCTTACATTTCCCTTCCACTTTTTTTCTTTTCCATCTCCTTTCCTTTCCACCTGCTCTTTGTTTTTGGAATTGTTTCTCCTCCCCATAGCCAAGAAAATGGTTCTAAAGAAAGAACAGTAAATACTGGATAAGTCTAAAAGCAGCAGCTAGAACGTAATTTTTAAAATGAAGATTATTAAGTCAAAGGGCTTGATAACACTTCTCCCAGTGATACTACTGGAAAGAGAGAAAACTGGGGAGAGTCGACACAGGGGTGGGTGATCTAGTTGCCAGCGTCCAGGAATGTTCTTCTGGAATTCTCAGTTCCTAATAGAAGTGTGATTCTGGACACCTCCTCTTGCTTGTGCAGAGTATGACATTGTAAGTAAGAATTTGCTTGGATAGCTTCTGTTTGATGTACATATCAGAGGAGTAAGGCTTGTAGCCACCCTCTGGGGGCCAAATCTCTAAGGGGATTGCTAAAGCTCATAGGAGAAGCCTACCAGAACTCCAAAATCACACTGCAGCCAGCACCCATCTATGGTGAGTCCACAAGCAAGACGATGATCTAGATCAGCAAGTCAAGCCTAAAAAGAAAAAAACTATGGCACACGGTGGCAACACTGGTACTTTCCTTCCCCTTCCTTTCTTCCCTAATACCAGAGGAGATAGCACTCATTAAAAGGGCAAAAGGAAAAAAGTTTGAGTAAAGTGCAGACCACAGACAGGTGTCAGGGGCGGTTTTGAGGGGGCAAAGTAGGGTTTTCGAAGAGAGTGAAATTATGACTTTAAAATGAACTGAATCATAATAATAAGAAAGTCTGTTAGAATAAGAAAAATGTGACAAGAAATTATGGAATCTGGACACGTCATTTTGGATACTGTTGATTAGCAGGAAAGGAGATCATGACACAGTATATTTGGAGAAAGATTACAAGGAAAGTAACATTTTTCACGTGCACACCTGCAAAGATTGAAAGTCCTCAGTAAACCAGGTGTGTGTGTTGATGTGAGTGTGTGAATTACTGTGTGTGCATGCAAACACAGGTGTAGTATTTCTTTAACTTGGAAAGGGTATATTATACCTCTTAAAATTTCTTTTCTACTCAAATACATTACTATTACCAATAAGCATCTGAATTTCTCAGAAGTAATTTTTAGTTTTATTCAAAAAATGTAATAGATTATTCCTGAAGAGTTCTGTGGGACACTTCAGAGATAGAACAAAAGCTAATACATATTTTCAGCAAGACAATTTCCTGACAGCATTTTTTGTTTTCAATAAAATGAAAATATTTGATAATGTGCCTCAGCCTTTCACACTTATTTTTACTTGTTTAGACATTACTTTAAAAGTCTTTATTAATTCCTGTCTTCACATATCAGGTGAACTTGGAAACTTTTGATACCATTTGCTATCTGTGTGTGTTTCATTCACACACACATGTGCGCGCTCACAAGTGCACAAATTCACCAGCAGTTTACCCAATGGTATAGTCGTACACTTTGAGTGTTTATGTATGCTCACATTGTTTTTCCAGTAAGTTAAACACCTGCTATTAATAAAATCACTAATTATTCATTTTGTCATGAATATTATGATCTCATGCATTTCAGGCACTGTGCTGGGCAGTGGCAATATCATAATGACCAAGATGAAAGCAATCTCTGTGTTTACAAGTTTAGAATTTGTTAGGAAAGGCAGCTAAGTAAAAGTGTGCCTTGCCATACAATATGAGAAGTAGAGGTAAATACATTAAAAAAAAAAAAAAAGAAAAAAAAAAAAACTCAATCTACATGGGAAGCAGAGAGAGGAGAGAGAGAGAGAGGGCGCAAGGAAGTGAGAGAGAGAGCACGTGCAAGCACAAGCATGAGTGAATGATATTTAAAATCAGAGCTAAAGGAAGCATTTAAAAAGTTAGAATTAGCCAGGGAGTGTGAAAGAATGGTCCAAAATAAGGGAAACAACAGTATCAGTAATTACAGTAATAGTGCCTAGTACATGCTAGGCAGGATTCTACCCACTTTACATGCATGAACTATAAGGTAGGTACTGCTTAATTACCACGTTAGCGATGAGTAAACAGAAACACAGAGTTCAAAATGTGTCCAAACAGCACAGTTAGTTGGCAGCATGGATAAGATGCAAACTTATCGTGAAGATCCAGGGACCGTGCTTTTTACCACTCTGCAGTGCCATTTGGTGCCCTCCCCCTCGCCCCCACCACACCCCAGACATTCAGAAGAAAGTATGTGATACATTTGTGGGATCTTCTCAGTTCGGTCTGGCTGTAGTAGAGAAAACGGTGAACATCACTAGGACTGCAGAGACAGGCAAAGTCTAAATCAGGAAGGATGTTAGATACTAGTGAGGTGGTCTTTCCCATGCAGACACTCAATCATTTTATGCAGAGTAAGTACATGTGTCTTCAATCTAATCCCCTGGCTGCAGTGTGAATGTCAGATTAGGTGAGTGATAGGCTGGTGTTGAGACACCAGTTAAGAGGACTTTGCAATAATCAAGGTGAGAAATGTTGATGGCCTGAACCAGGAATGGAGATAAATGGATGACTCCTAGTTTTTCAAGGAGACAAAAGGGTCATAATTTTTCTATGGGGATTTCTTTAAATAGCCTAACAGAAATTAAAAACCTGCAGTCATCACTCTGTTGTAGCAACCTCAGTTATGTGATCTACCCTATGCTGTTGGGTTACACTTGAATGTGCAATAGGGTGACTTCATATCCTAAGAATAATTCCTATTAATTTAATACATAAATAATGGGGAGTGGGAGAACATGTTTAATGGTATTTCCCTCAGACGATGTTTTAAACTGACAAGTAGAATAATAAGAACCAAAGACATTGATAAAATACTATTTAAGGAGTCTAATTTTCACAAACGTGGCACATAAAACAATGCATCTATCCTCACAGGGATGAATTTAGGAGAATAAATGTCTCCTTAAATCTTTAAAGCAGTTTATAGACTTTAGTTGTGAAATTCCCAAAACCCTCATTGGATTTTGGCAACTGAATATTTCATTATTGCTTATGATAGATGCATTAAATACACAGACAGGGTGTTGAACGAGAAAATGTCATTCCCTATGGCACTAATTTCTAGGAGTAGCTTCAATACATGGCTTAGGACAAACCTTTATTAAAGAGGGAGATCAGAATCACAGAATTCTAGAACTGGTAAGATGAGAGAGACCAGATATTCCAGTAGAGCTAAATCATAAAAGTGTGGTAGGATTAGTTGTAGGTCTATTACTAACAATAATTTATTGTCAATTGTTTGCCCTAGAAAAATATGTCAAACAGGGAAATAGTGTTATCCTAACACTTTTACTCACTTTCCTACATACATTTATTTCCTCATCCCATGGAAGTCTCTCATGTTCATGAATATTATCTAGCACAAAAACATATGCATATATTATGCATATATGTCTATATACATACATGCATATACACACACTATATTTAATAGCTGGAAAAGGTAGTCAAGAACTGCTAATCTAGGCTTTCCTATTTAGTTTGAAATGAGAAATAGCCAGGTTACTCAAAGTTGTGTAAGTAGACTACAATAATTTAAAAGGCTATGAAGGTTTAAAATTAATTTTCTGATCTCTCCATTCTAGGACTCAATCTTTTATATCTTTTCTCATCTTAAGATTCATTCAAGTCTTATTTTCCTTGATTATAGCTTAAGTAAAAACCTCCATATGTCTCTCTTCACTGACTAAGAAGACATTTTCAAGCCATGGTACACTATTATAATAAAATTATAAATGTAGAGGCTGGCAGAACTGAAGATGCTCTGCAAAACTAGACAAAGTAAGAGTATAAATAATGTTTAAAAGAAAGCACAAATATCCACGCATGCATCAAATTTCACAAGAAATAGAAAATATGTATTTCACAGTTATAGTCTGTGTGGTGATAGAACATTAGCTTTTTCCCCCAGTGGAACATTTTAAAGTTGATATTGAGCCACACAACATAAAATGAGATGAGAAAACTTACTTCAATCTGTGTTTTCATCCTTAACAATGCCAACTCATAAGATAATAAATAGTTATTCGTCAACTTCCCGAGTAGGTAGGACCACACGCACATGCCACCACGCCTGGCTAATTTTATTTTTGTAGTTTTTGTAGAGTTGAAGTTTCATTACGTGGCCCAGGCTAGTTTTGAATTTCTCAACTCAAGCGATCTGCCCACCTCGGCCTCCCAAAGTGCTGGGATTACAGGCATGAGCCACTGCTCCCAGACAGATAATAAATAGTTATATGAAAACCGTCTGAGAGTATAATAAATGCGGTAGCGATAACTAGTAGTATAATGTTCTTTTCTGGTTCAAATTCCACCTGCAGCATGGCAGGAAACAAAGCTTCTTCTGTATTTCCTGGTTTTAGTACCAACCTTGAGTTTAAGATCTGATCCTTTCACAGCTTTTCACAAAGATTACTGTTCCCATGGGCGCTGGTCAGCACTTCTTCCCTTTTGATAGACAAGAAGTATACGGGCAGTACCACTCCAGGACTGATGTCCACTGAGTCCCTCTTTGCTGCTGTCTGAGTCAGACCACACAGCAAAAGGTAGTGATCAGTGAGCCCTCTGTTCAGCGTGAGGCATCCTAGAATAGAATGCATTCTTCCTGCATAGCTATCTTGCTACTATGGGGTGTGGACACTGGCTAGTTGTGTCCTACTAGCAGTCCCTTTACCTTCCCATTTTCTTTATTCCAAGAATGGCAACTGTATCTGAAATGGCAGTAACATTCAACTAGAAATGACAAGTATACTGTGTGAATCCTGCGTGAGGCAGTATTCAGTTTCAGTGGGAAAGATGTTGGTTATACAGTAGGATCTTTCAGTTGCTATCATACTAGATATTTATCATTTTTACCTTAAGTAATATCAGATAAATTATAATTACAACTTCCAAAGCCAGGATTTTTTTTCTTTTGCTTTAAGTTCCAGGATACAAGTGCGGAATGTGCAGGTTTGTTACATAGGTATGCGTGTGCCATGGTGGTTTGCTGCACCTATTGACCCATCCTCTAAGTTCCTTCCCTTCGCTTGCCACCCGCTAACAAGCTCTGGTGTGTGTTGTTCCCTCCCTGTGTCCATGTGTTCTCACTGTCCAACTCCCACTTCTGAGAACATGCGGTGTTTGGTTTTCTGTTCCTGTGTTAGTTTGCCAAGGATGATGGCTTCCAGCTTCATCCATGACACAGCAAAGGACATGATCTCATTCCTTTTTATGGGTGCATAGTATTCCATGTATTTTAATAGCTTTGAGATTTATCCATTTCAATTTACATTTATTGAGTACTCAATATGGGTCAAACACCATGCTTCTTTACCAGGGGTACAATAAACAGAGCCAACATTTTATTTAACTTGTATATACAACTTTACTATCAACATTAGCCATTGATATAAAAATGGCTATATAAAAATAAATAATTTGTATTAAAATCAATTTTCACATAATCATATCTTATAAATGCCATTTATTTTTATTATGCATAACTCAGGAAGGTGAAAGTTTTAGTAAATAGATGAAAAGTTATTTACTAAAATGTATTAATTGCTTTAGAATGAAAACAAAACAAAACGTTTGTAGGCAATTATAGAGAAAAGAGAGGTACACACGATAAAATATTTAAAGTAAAGTTCACACAGTTAAAAATATTTTACCACTGACCTTTGGGTTTTAGGAAAAAAAAAACTATGATGCAAGGATAAAATATGTTAAATTCATAAAATACAACTTATAATTTGTAGAGAATTTGGCTTTTTTCTACTTCTCCAAGTGTTTCACCCTAATAGCATCACAAAATTTAATTATGATACTAATAATTACACTAATTATTATTAAAGCATTATAATTCTATTGTCAGAATTACTTGGAACTCATCCAAAGAGACATAAACGTATCAATTAAAAACCATGTATTTTCAAAAAATAAAACTGAACTAATTATAAAAAATAAAGATTCCTATAAAAGATTTTAATCTTAATACCCTAGAGAACCCTAATTTTAATCACATTCAGAATTTGTTTTTTCAGCTCTTCCTTCTGACTGGAGCTGATGCTAAGACAGGAAAAAACAGTCCACTCCCCAGTCATGCCCTGGTTTCTGCTGCATTTGTCTTCACACCGTATCTTTAGTTTTATGCAGCAGTCCAAGGCCTGTAATTCCTCTGATGACACATCTATCCCATTCCAGCCCTCTCCCAACTCCACCAAAGAGCATGGAGACTCTATAAGACCGTTTTGGAGTTGTCAACATCCTTCTCTCTGTGCTATTGTGGCAGCATGAATTTTGTGAAGCATGATGCCTTTTAATCTACTCTTGGTTTCCCAAACATAAAAAGGACCTAATATGCTTCCCTTTGCAGAAGCAATAGGAAAGCAAAGGAAGCAATGTACAGCTCCGGATCCAAACCAAGCTCAGAGAAAGTCTCTTTGCTCATTTCCAGCAGTCTCCAGCCTGCTCTCCAGCTAAAAAGTCAAGAAGAGACTTCTTTTTGAGTTCTTCCCCATTGCATCTTCAATTCACTTTCTGTAGTAGACTGGGACAATAATTTTTAAAGTTAAAATAATTTGGCCGGTCGCAGTGACTCACGCTTATAATCCCAGCACTTTAGGAGGCAGAGGCAGGTGGATCACCTGAGGTCAGGAGTTCGAGGCTAGCCTGGCCAACATGGTGAAGCGCTGTCACCACTAAAAATAAAAAAATTAGCTGGGTGTGGTGACACAAACCTGTAATTCCAGCTACTGGAGAGGCTGAGGCAGCAGAATTGCTTGAACCTCGGAGGTGGAGACTGCAGTGAGCCAAGATTGAGCCACTGCCCTCCAGGCTGGGCAACAAAGCAAGACACTCCGTCTAAAAAAAAAAAAAAAAAAAAAAAAAAGTTAAGAATTTGATAATTTTGCTCTTCCTCTATGGTGAGGTTTTCACTCTCAACCACCATATAGGGGAATGATTAGAAAACAAAAGTATTATTTAAAGGACAATAAAAACAAATCGCTAACATTTTGTTTTATATTGTGTTTTGTTACAAGATATATTGTACTCTAGGTCGGGCGCGGTGTCTCACGCCTGTAATCTCAGCACTCCAGGAGGCCAAGGCAGGCTGATCACTTGAGGTCATGAGCCTTCAACATGGTGAAACCCCGGCTGTACTAAAAATACAAAAATTAGCCGGGCATGGTGGTGGGCACCTGTAATTCCAGCTACTTGGGAGGCTGAGGCAGACAGAATTGCTTGAACCCAGGAGGTGGAGGTTGCAGTGAGCCAAGGTCACACCATTGCACTAGTACCTGGGCAACAGAGCAAGACTCCACCTCAAAATAAATAAATAAATAAATAAATAATTAAAAAGATACATTGTAGTCTCAATGCTCCAATAATAAAATCAGAATTTGTGTCTGAAGATTCAGTTATTCCTACAGTATCATTAATGTGTAGTTTTTTCAAATGTCCTGCTGTGCTCCCTGGTTACATTTCTCCTCCTCCGCGATTACTGCTCTACAAAAATGCCCAGACATTTTCCTTAAGTATGTAGATGCTCTCTAACTTTCTTAACTCCAGGTCACATCAAAATTGTTCAGTTTTGAATTTCACATATTTCCTTTGCTAGAATACAGTAAGGCAAGTTATGCAAATTAGCATCTGCTGCTGTGTTAACTTCCCAATTAATACAGTTTCTTGATTTGAAAATATCTTGATTTGAGAATAAAGTTTTTCTTCTTATTATTCACATTTTTACACTTCTGAAAATGACATTCTTCTTATGGCGAACTATATATTCAATGAAGTATCACTTCAATGTTCGTTTTCTAAACATAAACATAATTAAATGTTCTTATTAAATTATTGTGTATCTTGGAATTGAGGACAAAATATGAATCTGTCCTGATAGAGTGGCTTTAGTGCTACCAGGAAAAAGATTCTGTGGTAGCCACAACATTTGACATTCCATGTTACACTATATAAGCTAAATTAAAATGTGCACATTTGGTTTTCTATTAAAGAATAAATTAAAAATTAATAAGGTACCCTGCAAGATCCATGCGGTCACTAATTTCAGTAGTTATAAATATTTCTTCAAATTATATAAATGGAAAAAATGTAGCATTCTGAGTTACTTTAAGTTATAATACATTTGGGCATCAACTAAATATAACTTCTTCAACTTATAATCAGCATAATAAATAGTTACAGTGATCCAACGAAGTATTTGTTCCTTAAGCATCCATACTTTTTCTTCAAATTATTCTAATATGAGAGAAAATTATAATTCTAATGTAATAAAATGTTATAGTAAAACAATGGCTATAGCCATAAATGCCATTGATACCTTGTATTTCTAGAACAAGAATTGCAGAAAATGTTGTTACTGAGGACTGAAAACTCTGTTCCAGGTTTTTCTTGCACCCTTGCCTCTAAAGTATAGCCTTTTCTGGATCCTGGAGATCTCTCTACTCTACTTGTGGGAAAAGAAAATCATCACAATCTACAACTTGTATAAATTCAAGCTGGATACCAGGCATAGTGGGGACGCAGTTTGGGTGAGGATGGTTGTTACTGGACCATTGAGTGGGAACTCAGGCAGCACAAACATATGTAAACAATATTGCAATTATTAAATGTAGCTGGAATGTCGTTACGTCTTCATGAAGATTTTGAAAACTACTGCAGCCATTTGTACAAAGCATGTCTTCCCACATCCATAGAATATAGTGAACACATAGATCAGAAACTGAAAAACATAAGGCTCAGTCTTAATAGACTTTATAACTTACAAATTAGCCATGGACTCTACCTGTGCTGTTCCAATACTGTAGACACTACCCATGTATTGAGCATTTGAAATGTGGCTACTCTGACCTTAAGGTATACACAACAGAGTTTGAATAAAAGTACAATAAATATATACTATCCCATTAATAATTTTTGATTATTATTAAAAGGACAATACTTCAATTATATTGGCCTAAATAGATCATTGTATTAGTCACTTCTCACACTGCAATAAAGATACTACCTGAGACTGGGTAAGTGTAAAGAAAAGAGGTTTAATTGACTCACACTTTTACATGCCCAGGAAGGCCTCAGGAAACTTAGAATCATGCCAGAAGGGGAAGCAGGCACGTCTTACATGGTGGCAATCGAGAGAAAGAGCAAAGAGCAAAGGGGCAAGAGTTCCTTATAGAACCAACAGATCTTGTGAAAGCTCACTATCACGAGAACAGCGTGGGGCAAATCGCCCCGATCCAATCACCTCCCTCTCTCCCTTGACACGTGTGGATTACAATTCAAGATGAGATTTGGATGGGGACATAAAGTCAAACCATATCAACCATATACTACTAAATTCACTTAACATGTGTTTTTTTGTTTCTTTTTTGTTTTGTTTTATTGTTTTTTGAGATGGAGTCTCGCTGTGTTACCCAGGATGGAGTGCAGTGGCACGATCTCGGCCCAATGCAACTTCTGTCTCCCAGGTTCAAGGGATTCTTCTGCTTCAGCCTCCCAAGTAGCTGGGATTATAGGCACCCACCACCATGCCCAATTTTTTTTTTTTTTTTTTTTTTTTTAGTACAGACAGCATTTCACCATATTGGCCAGGCTGGTCTTGAACTCCTGACCTCAGGTAATCAACCTGCCTCGGCCTCCCAAAGTGCTGGGATCACAGACATGAGCCACTGAACTCTGCCTATTTATTTTCTTAATGCAAGTCTTAAAATACTTAAATTTGTCTGTATAGTTAACATTGCAGCTTTCTATTGGACAACAATTGTAAGACCATCTTACCATCTTTTGCACTGCTAGAAGATGACTCAAAGTACTACTCCCCACACACAAACAGACATGTGAACTAATCAGTTTCTGATATAATACAACTTAGCTGGTGTTTTGTTTTATTAAAATATTTTGTTAAATGTTCTATTGTATATTCAGTGTTCATTTAATCAAAATCAGGAAACAATATTTCTACTTAAGGCAGTTTTTGTCCTCTAGAGCAGAGCTTCTCAAATTATAATGTACACGCATCTGAGTAGCTTTTTAAAAATGCTGTTACTAAATCAGTTGCTCTGGATGTAGTCTGAGATTCTTTATTTCTAACAAGTACTACCCAGGTGATGCTGCTGCTGCTGCTGCTGCTGCTGCTCTGGGACTAAACTGAAAGTTGTAAATTTCCAGATCACAGCAGTGTTCAAATGTACTTGAGCTCCTAAAATAAGAATATAATGATGCAAAATACACACAATGAAGTACTATAGCTTATATGTTAAAAGTTTACTACTGTCATCATTATATCACTTCAGATAATCTATTCCTTCCAAAAAATTTGAAGATAAATACGTTTATTATAACACTGTTGATAAAGAGAAAACGTGAAGAAAATGAGCATAATCTATCCTCACTTCAGAAAGTGATAACCGTTGTTACATTTTAAATGTATTTGTGTGTACTACTTTTATCTAGCTTGTTTTAATGGAATTTTGATAACATTATCAATGCTGTTTTATATTTTTTAAATCTCATGTTGGATACAGTCATTTCTCAATATGGTTGTCTACACAGTGCTTAATGGATGTCAATTATTGTAGCATATGGGAGATACCAAATATTCCTAATCAATCCCCCCTTATTAGTCACTTGCCCTGCTTCTAATTTTATGTCATTATTAACAATGTTGTAAGAAACAACTTTGTTTCCTATTTCTTTGAAATACTTTCAGTACTTAGTAAAATTTTAAATACTTTTAAGTATATAGTTGAGAAAAGCAAACCTCATTAGTAGAAAATTATTTAAAAATGTTTATGTAAATTCAAATTTTTCACCTACAATTTGAACTGGATATTGACAAACTGGATAATTCCTACAGACTTTTAGGTATTATCCTGAATATAGAAAAAAAAAACAAAACACATAAACACATAATCAATTTGCTCTATTGCTCTCACGACAGTCTATGTGTATATTTTATTACTGAGTTTTCTCTTGCTTCTACATCAATTAAAAATAGGTATGTTCTTCAAGTAAGTCTTCTAACTTTTAAGTATTGGATCGTGGAGTACCTGTAACTAGTTTTGGAAGCATTTTCTAAGTATCTCTGAAACCTATGTGTTCCAATCCAAATCAATCACTTAATAACTGAGGTTATTTTAATAATCTTTGATACATTTATTATGTATTAGATTTCTTTAAAGTTACTGTATGTGTATATGTATGTACGTGTGTGTGTGTGTGTGTGTGTGTGTGTGTGTGTGTGATGTGAATGCAAACAAATGCATACACATTAGTCCCTTCTCACACTGCTGGATACCTGGCATAGTGGGGACACAGTTTTGGTGATAGTGGTTGTTATGCAAACAAATGCATACACATCATACACACATATATGCATATACACATATAGTAACTTTAAAAGAAAATCTAATATATAATAAATGTGTCTAAGATTATTAAAATAACCCATTATTAAGTGATTGTTTATTCTGGACAAATATGAATTGTAAAAACTGTCTACACAGGCACTTTATACTAATTACTGATAACTTCAAGGAAGCTTGAATTTAACAAGGTCCCTCTGTAAGACACTTCGCTAAGTTCTTATTTTAATTTCATTACTGCTTTGCAGCAAAGATAGGTATCAGAAAATATACTTTTCTATTCTTCAGTCTAGGAGAATTTTCTGGGCTGTAGACGAGTGAGTATAAATGTTATCAGACCTAATTTAAGTATCATCCCAATCATTTGTGTGCTTGACCTTTCTGATCTTGATCCTTTATCAACTGAGGTTAATACTATCCATATTATAAGATTAGGAAAATACAATCTAAGACACTTAAATGGTTTAGAATTGAGCCTGACATATAATGAACATCAATCTATCCTGACTAAAATATCAATATTTTCATATTATTTTCATTTTTTGCCAAGGAAGAATACAAGAATATTCAATGCATTTTCCCAGATGCTAGTAAAGTGATTTTCAACCCTCCTTTTTTTCAGGGAAATTAATTCTCTAAATAAAATCTTACATAGCATATTAATATATAAAACATTACCAAAGAACTAAGGTCTACCCACTGAAATGTAGAGAAGAAAAGAACAACTATTAAGTAAGAGTTGCTATTCACTGAGCTTCTCCTACCACTGTAACTACTACTGAGATGACTCCATGGAATTTGGAATTCTAAAGAATAAATATGTTACATTGGAACAATTATTTACCCAGCTCCTCTAGCCTAGGAACCATTTTTATCCCATCATTTTCTTTATTTCAAACAAGTCATGCTGGCTTTACGAAAAATACATAAATCCTTAATCCATTTATTTCTTTCCATGATCCCCTGTTACTACCCTAATTCAGGCAATCATCACCTACTATTTAGACTATAAAAATAATTTGTCAGTTTTACAACAGTCTTACTGAGGTGTAAAGGACATATAACTGAACATTTTTAATTTGCATAATTTTCTGAGTTTTGACATACAGATAGACCTGTGAAACCATCACCACAATATGGAGGATGAACATATTCATCAACCCTAAAACTTTCCTTGGGCCAATTTGTAATCTTTCTTGGCCCCACCTCACACCACCCTTAGGCAACTGACATTTAGCTTTCTGTCATTATAAATTAGCTTGTACTTTCTAAGGTTTACATACATATAAGCAAACAGAATGAATTAAATATTTTTTTTCACTTATGAATATTATTTTGAGATCCAAGAATTCTTTAAGTAACACAAGGTCACATAGACTTTCTTATATTTTTTTCATCCAGAAATTTATAGATTCATGTTTTATCTATAGTTGTATAATATACTGTGAGTGAAATTTTGTATATAAAATGAAGGATGGATCAATATTCTTATTTCTCCATATGGGGAGCCCATCTGTTTCAGTAAAATTTGTTGAAAAGATTATCTTTCCTCCATTCAGTTGCCTTTGCACCTTTCTAAAAAGTCAGCTGCCCACATGTGTGGCTCATAATTTTCTTGTTTCAATCAATAACAGCAAAGTTAAATAATTACTAGATTTGGTTATTAAGATAATTTTACATGCCAACTTGGTGAATCCATGGTACCCACATATTTGGTCAAACATGTCCATACATTTCTCTGAAGGTATCTTTTAAAAGAGATTAACATTAGGATCCACAGACTTTGACTACAGTAGATTATTCTCCATAATGATTTGGTGGGTCTCATCCAATCAGTTGAGGGCCTTAAGATAAAAAAGACTGAGGTTTCCAGAGGAAGGGAGAATTCTACTTCCAGACTGCCTTTGGGCTTGAGTTGCAATGTCAACTTTTCCTTGGGTCTCTAGCCTGCCAGCGTACTCCACAGATTTTGGACTTACCAGCTCCCAGAATGCTGTGAGTCAATGCCTTATAATAAATGTCTATATACATATATACACACCCAATTCGTTCTGTTTTTCTGAAGAACTAAGACTAGTAGTGTATTTCTATTAATTAAAACATGGTTTACAGTTACCAAAATCTAAAATAAACTAGCTTAAACATAAAATTTGTTATGTTTACTTATATATCTTATGGTATCCAAAGATAGAAAACCTGCTCTCAGGAACAACTGGAGCCTGAAATTCAAATGCCATTGGGTCTCTCCACATCTTATGATTCTCTTCCTTTCATAAATTTTTTCCCTTTTTCTTTTATTACTCAGTCAGAAAGTCTGACTTTCTCTGCTTCCCAGAGGTACTCACCTAACAGGATATGGCTACTGCCAGCCCGATATTTACAACTTTTATTTTAAAGAGTAAATGATCATGTATCTTTCATTCCCAACCCTTAAAAGCCCATGCATAAGTGTCTTTGGCCAGCTTGGGTGAAGTGCCCATCTCTAAGTAAGTCAATTGTGGCAGGGGTTGGAGGCACAATATAAAATGATGTTTGTGCTGGAGCCCCGTAAACAATGCACAGGAGATTGCTCTTAAAGGAAGAGGGTTCTGGACAGGCAAATGGCATTTATTACATTTTTCTTTTTCTTTTTTTTTTTTTTTTTTTTTTTTGAGGCAGAGTTTCACTCTTGTTGCCCAGTCTGGAACACAATCTTGGCTCACTGCATCCTCCGCCTTCTGGGTTCAAGCAATTCTCCTGCCTCAGCCTCCTCAGTAGCTGGGATTATAGGCATGTGCCACCACGCCTGGCTAATTTTGTGTATTTCTTCTTTTCTTTTTAGTAGAGACGGGATTTCACTATGTTTGTCAGGCTGTTCTCAAACTCCTGACCTCAGGTGATCCACCCGTCTCAGCCTCCCAAACTGCTGGGATTATAGGCATGAGCCACCGTGCCAGGCCCACCCATTATTTTCAGAAGCAGTAAATAAGCTAAATGTCTAAATTCCTAATTGTTAAATGTGATGCAAGACTAAATATGTACTATATACTCTGTAGATTGGAGAGCTTGCTGGAATTATCAGACACTGCCTAGGATATTAAGAAAAAAATGGAATATAAAATTTTAGTTCCAATTTTATATTCTCCAGACAGTCTACACGAAACATTTCTCCTTTCAAATCAGACTTTTAGCTCTGACTCTATTCACTTGCTCTGAATGAGAGGCGATTTGATTTCATTTTATATTATCAATTATTTAAAAGTTTTGCAGTAGATAATGAAGAGAATCATACTCTCTAAACACCCTATATAAATTGGCACATTAGCTGTCATCCCCTTACCTCGCTCTGCTTTTCAGATGACTTGTTGCAACCTAATTATTTTTTTTGTTTTTGTGTTTGCACACTCCTGTTTTAGAATGCAAACTCCACAAGAGCTGTTTTGTTCACAGCTACATCCTAGCACCCAACAAGGTGTTTGATACAAATTAAAGATTCTTATTTCTTAAATGAAATATAAATTTTAAGAACTTATATTTAAACTTTGTTTTAAAAGCGTGTAATTATGTTTACAAAGATAGCATCCATTAGAATGGGCCTCAGCGGTGAAAGGCGGCCATTTTGAGGGGTTAGTGCTTTTATAATAAATTCTGAATGGGTCTAGTAATCTTAACACATCTCATCCTTCAAAATCAATGATCTAGCGCTCACATTTCCAAATTTTCCTTGAATTTTTTATGTTCCCCTGCTCAATGTGTCAAATGTGACAGAACAGATGTAGTCACTGAATGATCAAACAGATGTTTCATTTGTGTTACCATTCATTATAATACGTCATAATTGACAGCATGACTATGCGACTTGTCAAGTACCTAAAAACTACTTAGGTCTCTTTTTAAGAGACTTGGGCTTTTTTTAAAAAACAAACAAAAGCAAAAATTTCCTAAGACACACATAAAAATGTTTAAAATACGTATTTTAAAATAAATGGTCATTACTGGGTAGTAATAATCAGTTGAGTGAATCCCTTTTTCAGGTTACAATGGTTTGCAAGGAATTTTTATCACTGTGTACAGCAACCATGGATATCATGGAGACTGTTTCAAGAGTATTACCTCACCCTGCCCAATGTGTACTTCCAGTCCTTAGATCATATGGAAATGGATATGGAAACCCCCAAACCTCCAAATTCCCAAAATAGATGCAGGTATATGTATTTTATACATTGGTTGTACTATTTTATATATCCATTACGTGCTTTTTGTGATGTTGATGTTTTTCCAACACTTCTGGAAAGATTCTCCCTGTAACATGCCGAACTCCAGGAAGGTGCTAAGTAGATGGTTAGGAATGTTTTTTGTAATTTACAACAGTTCAGTGAAACTTTCCGTATAGACTTTGTTGGAGGTTTGCGTTTTTTTCATTAAGCTATCTATACTTATATTTTTCTTTTTCTTTTTTTTTTTTGGGTGGGGGGAGGGAGTCTTGCTCTGTCGCCCAGGCTGGATTGCAGTGAGGCGACCTCTGCTCGCTGCAAGCTCCGCCTCCCAGGCTCAAGTCCTTCTCCTGCCTCAGCCTCCTGAGTAGCTGGGATTACAGGTACCTGCCACCATGCTTTGCTAATTTTTTTGTAGTTTTAGTAGAGACGGGGTTTCACCATGTTAGCCAGGTTGGTCTCGAACTCCTGACCTCATGATCTACCCACCTCGGCCTCCCAAAGTGTTTTCTTATTTGTTTTTGGGCACTGGGACAGACGGAACTCTTCTCTTTCGATCTTTGACATTTTTTTCCAGGGAACATGCTTTTTGGTCCACAAACTTTACTGTGCAAGAAACACTTTTTTTTGTTTTCCAAAACATCTAGGTTAAAATGAGATACTGAACTCTTGTACTTCTATGGGCGTTTTATACAGACAGTTTTCTAAAGAAAAATATTTGGGTGGGTATTTTGGAGGCCCTGAACAGAGTCAGAGAGGCTTATAAGCTGCCTAATAATGAAATGAAGGGCCTTTGCTATCCAGTCCACTGTGGTCATTGCTGATCTCATTTTCCTGGTGTCTTGCAGCCATGTTTCTCTTTGCCTCCAGTCTTCCATGTCTCTAGTGGACTGCAGGCATCTTTGCTAGGACTGGCATCTCTGGGCAAATGGACTAGCTCCCTGGGTACCTTGCACAACTATCACCTCTAAGATTTTATAAGCCCACTCTTAAAGTCCATAAACTAGGGCATGGGTCCAGGACAGTCTAGAAACTTACTACCTTTCTTCCATTTTCCAGAAATTTTGTCCTTCTCAAGTGTTGCCTTAAAGGGCAGGCATTTAGCTTGCCTCTTACCCCTGGCGCTTCACATCATTTCCATGAACTTAAATTTTTAGACAGGACAAGCCTTTGTTTTCCAACAGTTTCTACTTTGTGATCTGGAAAATTTCCTGAGGGAAAAAAAAAATATGAAAAGTCTAGCTATCTGTTTGAAATTAAGAAGGTGGAGAAAGAGGGAAACAGTAGCAATAAAATGCAAATTAATATGCCAAAAGCTTATTCAGACACACTTGTTTTAATCTATCTCTTTTTCATACCTTACAATTATTTTTTAAATGAAGAGGTTAAAGAGGTAGGATGTAAAGAGGAATTAATTTATCCGTGACTGCAAATAAATTTGTGGGCTTTTAATACCCCATTTAGCTCTTCAGAGGCTCCACAATAACACACACACACTTACACCTAAATACACACATATACACATACACACACAGACACATACATGTATTAAGTGCCACAATACACAAACACATATACACACATTCATATATGTGTGTATATATATGTGTGTACATACACGTGTGTGTATATATTTATGTGTGTGTGTATATTATTTTGGAGCCTCTGAAGAGCTAAATGGAATATTAAAAGTTCACAAATTTGTAGTCATGGATAGATTTATTCCTGTCTTTACATCTTTATTCTATTACCTCATTACATGTGTGTATGTGTGTGTGATATATGTGTGCATATATACATCTATGTGTATGTGTGTATATATGTATATAAAATAAAGCAGCAATGGATTTTATTATATATAAACCGGATAAAGAAAGACTGATGATTCTATTTTCAGTATTCCGTGTTCAAGGCCAAATAAATCCCACAGTCCCCAAGATGAATTCAAGGGAGTAATTTACAGACACTACAACTGTTTGGTTCCGAAGAGATTCAGACCTTTATGAAAGACTATGGACGGAAGACTTTGAGGGGACAGAAAACTAGCCTGAAGGAAGCATGCAAGAGATTTTTCTGAAAGAGTCTCGCAGTCTGCATATCTAATTTTTAAGCTATAGAACTGAAATTGTCCTCATACCGTTGACAAGAATCGTTTGCCAGGTTCTGGACAGAAATATAATCATAATTAAGTATTAATCGGGCTGTACTTTGGGCCATTTCTTCTTGCTGAAAGTCATGTAGCACTAGATACTGTTCACCTCCACATTGTTCCTATACACAGGATTGCTGACATTAGGCTTCTAAGGCTGTTTAATAATTGATTTGATACCCATTGTCCCTTCAGACAGGACCTCTGACATTGGAATCATAAGGGTTTTACCTAAGGACTGCTTAAGATGTTTTTAAGACCCTAAATTCCACCTACCAGTTTGAAGACCCGCACAGAGGAATGGCATCTCAAATACAGCTTCTTCATCTCCCTGGCCCATGACTTCACCCAGCACTCTTTGACCAATCAGATATCTTCACATTGCAGCTCATTCCAAAACCCTTATAAACTCTGAACCCATGTAAGTCGAAATAGAGTTGCCGTGTCCTCCCATTTCCTCGTTCAGGAACGCTAAGATTAAACCTTTTTTTCTGCTGCAACCCAGTGTCTCAACATACTGACTTGCTGTGTGCATCAGGCAACAAACCTGTTATGTATACAAAACTTTTATTTAAGGTCTACTAAGAAAGACTTGGGATTTTTATGCAATACAGCTTCTAAGATTTAATTGATTTGCTTTTAGTCTAAATAAGCATTGTAGAAAGTGCAGTTAATGTTCAGACCTTTTCAGCACTTAAGGGACATCATTTTAGGCAGGCAATTACTTACATAATAAGCAATTTAACAACTCAGGTCTTCATTCTTTCTCACCTAACTCAGTAACTTCACCAGTAGAGGTAGATCAGAAAATCTGATTCGATTGAAACCCGCATCATTTTTAATGTGATTTCTGAAGCACCATTTCATAAGCATTAGTCCCATACTATCCCCTGTTCCCCTGCCATCTTCTCTTGTCTCTTTTGCATTATCAGAACCAGCAAATGGAACTCCACCTTTGCCTAATCCCATCAACGCTAAACCTCTAAGAATGCCAATGGCCTATTTAAGAAGTTGATATACCCCTTAGCAAGTTCCTTCCACAGGAGGAGGAGGCTACCAATCTCAAAATTCTAACACTGTTTAGATTTGGCCTACCATATATTTTAGCTCCATAAATTAAACAATTCTAATAAACACAGATACTGTGGACATCTGCTAATTTGAAAAACTAAAAGGCTATGTTCCGGCAGTGCTGTTTGAAAACATACCTAGTAATCACTCAAAATTCAAGCAAAGACTCAGTTCTGATAAATTTCCTTTTGTGCTTTCACCTGCTTGTTTGCATTATAATAAAATATTTATCATCACTGAAGGGTAAAAATATTAACAGTTTTGGTTTATTTTGTTTTGGACTTAAACAACTTGATGGATTTTTTTTTTTTTTTTTAAATAGAAATAACAGTAGTTTAACTGCCTTGACTGACTGCTTTGGCAGTATTTAGACAAAGAGGGATATATCATTTTAACTAGCAGTTTAGAAGCTGCCTAACAATCTATTGTAGAAATGACATTTAAAAAGTTTCTATAAAATTACTCTGTTCATTTTGAAGAATTGAATATCCTGAATTAAATTCTCAAACCTGACTACAGCAAAGATCTAATGAGAAATCCATGCTCTCCTAGGACCTCATTTAATTAACTCAACCATTGCTTTCAAAGTGCAAGTTATAGTGCTGCTTGTAAATTCACATATATTACATGTAAATTATAAGACATTTCAGAGGAGAGGGACTTTAGTGACAACCGATTTATATTTCTTTCTTGCCTATAAGCATTTTCCCCTCTCACATTTTACATTTAGCATTGATAGACACAGATTGAGGACTTTTCTTTTCCTAGCTATTGTCACCAAGATATACACTTTTTTTTTTAATATGGTAATTCAATAAATAGAACTGCTTACTGATTTAAGGTTGAAAGCTGAGTGGGGGGGGAAGCTATGATCATATAAAATTTTTATTAGTTGACTCAAATCTAGATGGATAAGTTGGCTCTTCAGTGAAGTAGGTTTTGCCCCAAGAGCCAGATATTATGCTTAAGAGGAAGAAAGATGAGATCAACAAGCTTATAAAAAAAAGTCTTGCCCTTAATGTACCATGCATTTTGGGAAAATGAGAGACAATTATTTGTTCTACAGTTTAGTAGTACAGATCTAATCTGTCTCTTTGTGAGTTTATTCATTAACTTGAACGAATTAGTAAAATAAGTATTTTCCCTTACCTTGTATTTACTATGTATCTCCCTGCCATTATTGCCCTGTTTTTCAAAGTTGTTAGCAATAAAATTGAAACCAGTGAATTCAGATGTGATGTATAAACACTTGTTTTTTCTTTGTCTTTCCTCATCCTTATCCTCTTTAAAGGTCATTTAAATCAGCAAATGTTGAGCTTACCCTAAGTTTTACATATTCTTGAAATAAACCCTTTCTCAATGACCTCCTTTTTAAAGAACTTTAATAAATTTGGTCCAAAATTTCTTATCTGAAACCCTTGGGGGCAGATGTGTTTCAGGGTTGGAGATTGTTTAGGCTTTAGAAAGGTAATACTTTTCTGCACATATTCAGTGTATTACTGAACACCTTCAGTGAGTTGTTTAATAACATACAAAATAATAATTATGCAATAGTGTATAATGTATTTCATACTGAAGCATGTTAATATTTTGACTGCAAACTTAAATATTTGTACCAAATGGACTAAATAAGTTCTATAAATTATGTGTAAGTTCTGCTCAAAATTTTTCACCAAATAAGTTAGACAAGGTTTTGATTTTTAGAGCTTTCAAATTTTTATTTGGGGATAGTGACTACAGCCTTGTAAGATTCAAATAAATCACTCTGGTTGACAGCATTCTGAGATGTACTCCAAGATCCTGCTTTCTAGTGGACACAGCTCTTATAAAGCATTCCTCTTAAATGTTGGGAGGCCCTCTGAATCATACTAAATAGTCACTGGCTTGATTAGGTTACATCATATGACAAAGATGATGGTATAGATGGTATCGATGATGCTGTGATTATTTTATGTTATATAAGGCGCTATTGTAACCAGCTGAAGACAGACTGCCCCGCTGGCGGTAAAGAAGCAAGCAATCATGTTGTGAGAGGGGGCTATATGACTAAGGCCTGAGGGCAGCTTCGAGGAGATCAAAGTCACTCTGGCTGACAGGTAGCAAGACAATGAAGACCTCAGTCTTACAACCTCGGGAAACTGAATTCTTCCAACAACCTAAATCATCTTGGAAGAGCTTCAGGTGAGAGAGAAGATTCCAGACCCAGACAACATCTTGATTTGAGTCTTGTGAGACGCTCAACAGAGGAGATCCTTAATCCACGCTGGAAATTCTGAACCACAGAAACTTTGAGATAATGCGTTTGTAGTGCCTGTGCTGCAAAGTTTGTGGCAATGTGTTATGCAGCAGTAGAAAACTAATATAGTCACTACATTTCATTTCTTTCTCAGAACTTTTTCAAATCCTTATATGAAATCTTATCCATTTTATATAAATTCTTATTAAGTTATTGTCTCAGTCATATGGGTAAGTAAAAAACAGAAGGATATCTTGAGATGAGGATTTTTAACTTAATTTTATAGTTGATTTTCATGTTAAAGAAAGTTTACATATAATCCTGAGGCAGTTGATAGGGTTAAAAAATAAGTGCTGATAAAAGAATATTAGGGAAGTGACTTGATTTTACTTTATATAACACTTTATTTTAACTAGGTGGGTTTTTGAAACAAGTCTGTTCTCCTAGATGAAACACAGATTTGATAAAAATAAAACAAAATATTTTACAATTTGGAGTATGATTCATGAAAGTCTAATAGCTAAAACACTTTATATCTGTCACTTCGATTCTTACTAGGGGCATGAAGACGGCTTATTCTATGGTATTACATTTAAATGTGCTTTGGATCAAACTGCCTACCCACAGCTTAGAATTTCTATCAGTTTCTAGGATGAATTGCTTTCAGGGAAAATATTGTTTCTTTAGAACGTTTTTAACCTTTTCTCATCTTTTTATATTTTAACTTCTTTCCCCTTTCTGCACTCTCCAATTGCCACATGCAATAAAAATTTTATAGAATGATCTTAGATTCTATGTTACCAATATTACTAAGTTTGTGATCATTGTTTATGGGATTTCTGTTTATAACATAACTGTTTCGCCTTTTCAAATTTCAGGCTACATGAGCCGTCATATATGTCCTCAAATTATTCACTTACATCTTGGATTTTATGCTAAGCACTTTCCTTTTCTAAAAAGGACAGAGTCCCATATCTTGATTGTGCATGTTAAATAACAACTTCTAAGCTGGAGCATATACTGAGAATAAAATAGAAATGATAAGACAATTTCTCCTATTCTTCCCATTTAACATATTTTCCAAAGGCAGAAACTTGGTTTCTTTAAAGCCTTAAGTGGAAAGACATAGATAAGAACATTATCGAGCTGTGTTTTGGGCCTAATTGTGAAAACTGCTAAATACTTGAGATTACAGATATGCTAAATACCCTAATTATTATATATTGTACGTACCAAAACACCACCATGTACCCCATAAATGTGCACAATTTCAGATATCTACTTAAAAATAATAATTACAATGAAAAAGTCAGAATTGGAATGCTGAACTACTACTGAGTATTATTTCATTTGTAGTAGAAGGATCACACAAGAGATTGTCAGTACACTTCCAAAACTCAGGTAAAGAGAGATGAGTATTAGAGAACAGCAACTCAATGTTGTTCCTTGTAACTAAGAAAACTTTCATCACAGAAAGTTGCCTTGCTTTTTGTCTAAGGAAAGAACAAAAATGAAAGTAAGTAGTTTACATAACACCTATAATTTTAAAAATATCAGTAATGTTCTTATGGTGCTAACTGGCTGAGAGTAGCCTATCCCACAAAAGCTTGGGTCTTACTCATGTAGCACAGATGGTTAGTATAATAGAGACTGATGCATTATGTTACCATAGCTTTACAATCAGCTATTCAGGTGAATGAACTAACTCCACATGCTCAGAGTTCATGCCTACCAAAAAACTTCCCGAATAATACTAGACTCCCCATTAGATTTGCTGGCAAGGAAAGAAAACACTGACTCTGAACATGAGTAGCCTACTTCATAGTTATATTTCTCACTCTAAGTTAATTCACTGAGATCACGGTTTTTACAATTCTCTTGTGGCTCTGTAATATTAAGATTCAACCTGAGTAATAATGTTCCATACCAAAAAATTTATTACAGAAGTACTTTTCATTTTTCAGACTGGCATATAGCTCAAGAGTTTAGAAAAAATACTTTTTGTATCCTTTGCATGCTCCAAATGCATGGAAAAATAACACATTTCAGGTACATTACAACACTTATTGTTACGAAAGAGGATCCTGACATGTCTATAGGTATTCCAGGAATCATTCCTGTGGGAATGAGAAATGGTATAGTTTTGCTATAAAGAATCATTTATAAAAAGGTTGAAAATACAAACAATTTTGTAGTCAAATAGCGATAACCAACATAAAGTATTGGCAATAATTCAGGTAACTGAGTACACAGAGCCAAATGAATCAAGTTTCCAGACTGTTTTCTGCAAAGAAACTATTTACTCTGTAGGAAAAAACGTAATATTTCATTAAAAATTTCCTTCTTGAGTGAGCCCCCTTCTTAAACGAAATTTCTCTCCAGATAGTTTTGCTTTCTTCATGTTTTATCTTTTAAGCAATAAATATCTTATTATATTGTAGGACTTCATATACAACCCAAAGTAAGTTTACAACAATACTGTGGGGTTTTGGAAGTTCTGCAGTTCACAAAGAAATTCTTTCAGTATCTGCTCATTATTCAAAGACTTCCATGTTCATTTGTATCAGTAAAATACTTGAGGTTTATCACAGGGAAAATAAAGTTGCAACATTGATATTTTCATCTTTATGATAGCCCATATATTCTGAATTTTCTCCTAATGACATTTCTACCTTATTGATGTTTCTCTTGTTTCAGCATTTCACTGGGATTCTGACTCATTTTGATCAGGATAAAACTAAATGACTGGATAAATAAATCCATAGTATTTTACTAAGTTTAAATTAACAGAAGTAATTTGGGAAATACTTCTATATAAACATGGGAAATAATTTGTAATTAGCAAGACTTTTTTTTCAATATTATTTAAATTCACAACTAATAATTGTTCCCATTTATGGAGCACACAGTGATGTTTTGATACATACAATGTATAATAATTAGCATAATTAGCATATCAATAATCTCAAACATTTATCAGTTTTTGTGTATTGGGAACTTTCAATATCTTCTCTTCTATTGAAAATATTTGGTATTTTCTTAACTATAGTTATGCCATAGTGTTATGGAATACTATAACTTATTCCTCCAATCTACCTGTAGATGTGTATCCTTTAACAAATTTCTCCCTATCCCCTTCCCTGCTTCTTCCTAGCATTCTCAACTTCTAGAATTCTCTGTTCTACTCTTTGCTTCTATGAATTCAACTTTTACTGCATATGAGTGGGACATGCAGTGTTTAATTTCCTCTTCCTGACTTATTCTACTTAACATAATATCCTCTAGCTCATTCATGTTACCACAAATGACAGGGTTTCATTCTTTTTAATAGCTACAGAGTATTCCATTGTAAAAATATACCACATTTTCTTTAACTGTTCATTTGCTCTTGGACATCTGGGTTGACTCCGTATTTTGGCTATTGTGAATAGTGCTGCAATAAAGGCAGAGTGAGAATATCACTTTCATATACTTACTTCTTTTGGATAAATATCCAGTAGTGGGATTAATGGATCATATGGTAGTGCTATTTTTAGTTTTTTGAGGTCCCTCCATACTGTTCTCCATAGTGACTGCACTAGTTTACATTCCTACCAACAATATACAAGAGTTTCCTTTTCTCCACATCTTTGCTAGCATTTGTTATTTATTGCCTTTTTGATAATAGTCATTGTAACTTGGGTGAGATGATAGCTTATTTTGATTTTCATTTGCATTTACCTGATGATTAGTAATGTTGAGCATTTTTACAAATTTGTTGGCCAAAACCATGATCAAGTGGGATTTGTTTATCACAGGAACGCAAGGCTAGTTCATCATATGCCAATCAGTAAACATGATACATCACCATCAACAGAATAAAGGCCAGAAACCATGTAATCATTTCAATAGATGCAGAAATGGCATTTAATAAAATTCAGTATTCTTTCATGATAAAATCACTCAACAAGTTAGGCATAGAAGGAAAGTACCTCAACACAATAAAGGCTATCTGTGACAAATCCACAGGTAACATCATACTGAATGAGGAAATGAGAAAGAAAGAAGGAACATCCAAACAGGGAAAGAGAGAGTTAAATTATCTGTGTAGACAACATTATCTTATATATAGAAAAACCTAAAAACTCTACCGAAAACCTTTGGGGACAGATAAATACATTTGATCAAGTTGCAAATACAAAATCAACAAAAATCAACAGTGTTTCTATACACAAATAACAAAATAGCTGAATAAGCAATCCCATCAGTATGGCTACAAAAAAAAAAAAAATGTCTAGGAATAAATTTAACAATGGAGGTAAAAGGTCCCTCCAAAAAAAAATGTAAAAAACTGATGGAAAAAAAATCAAAAAGACACAAAAAATGAAGAGAAATCTCATATTCATGAACTGGAAGAATATTGCTGAAGTGTTTGTACTATACAAAGCAATCTACAAATTCAATGCAGTTTCTATCAAAATACAAATGATATTCTATAAAAAAATAGAAAATAAAATTAAAGTTTGTATGGAACCACAAAAGATCATAAATTAGTGAAAAATAATACTGAGCAAAAAGAACAAGGTTGAAGGTATCAGACTACGAGATTTCAAAATATACTACAAAACTATAGTAAACAAAACAGCATACTACTGGCATAAAAACAAACACATAGACCAATGGAACAGAATAGAGAACCCAGAAATAAATCCACGTATTTGTAGACAACTGATTTTTGACAAAGGTGTCAAGAACTTTCATGGGGGAAAGTACAGTCTCTTTAAAAAATGGTTCTGGGAAAACTGGATATCCAAATGAAGAAGAGTGAAACTACATCCTTTACAAAATGGATTGAAGTTAAAAATGGATTAAAGACCTAAACGTAAGACTTGAAACTATAAAACTACTAGGAAAAAACATAGGGGAAATGCTTCAGGAAACTGGTCTGTTAAAAAGATGTGATGACTAAGACCCCAAAAGCACAGACAATAAAAGCAGAAAGAAACACATGGGGTTGATGTAAACTAAGCTTGTACACGGCAAAGGAAACAACAGTAAAAAGACACCTACAAAATGGGAAAAACTATGGGCAAACTATTCATGTGACAGGGAATTAATATCCAGAGTATGTAAGGAATTCAAACATCTCAAGAGCAAAAAAGTCAATAATTTACTTGAAATATGGGCAAATGATCTGAATAGCAAGTTCAGGGTTTTTATTTATTTTAAGAATTAACATTGATAAAGTGCTTCAAACTCTTTTTAAATTTTTGTTCAGTCTTTTATCACATATTGTCATTTATGACATATTGTCAATTTCAGTGAAATATAATAATGGGCAATATACTTAATAGGAATTACATTACTAAACAAAATGCACTCCTTTTCCTTAAAGAGCTCTCAAAATATTAGGGAAGACACACCTTCTAAGCACATAAGTGCATGCCAACTTTATGTCCTAAATAAAGTCATATTGAACAGTCAGTCAAACGTGTGTGTGAGTGGACTGATTGTATATTCTGACCCAGATGTGGAAAATACTGCCTTGAGTTTTTGCATCTTACCTTTTGGTTGACCCTTACATTGAATATTCTGATAGATTGTAGAAAAAAACATGGCCTTAAAAACATTTGCTTCTCTAGCTGAAGACACAAGCAAAGTGTCAATGCAGATAGAATACATTTCTCATATTTGACTAACAGCAAAAACTGGAAAACAAGCTTATTGCATATTAGGGTAGATGTAATCCTTCCAGATAGAAAGAAGGTACATATGTAGTTTGCTATCCAGCTTCTTCACTTTTGACAGGCTTTTCCATTTTTTCTTCCAGGCAGTGATTGTACATAGACATGAGCTGCCCAACAAATTAAACAAACCAGAGCCAATGTTTTGGACTGCAAATAACTCCAGCTCCTGGCAAAGTATGCCCAGATCAAAAATCAATACTGAGAAATGGACTCCACAAAAACAAATTAACTGCACTAGTGACTTGGACTTGTTCAGTAAACTTTTGTTCTACCGTTGCTTAACCCTTATTGTGATAGGAATCCAATCAAGGAATACATTATACATTAGGCAATTATTTTTTAAAGTTATACTTTAAGTTCTGGGATACATGTGCAGAACGTGCAGGTTTGTTACATAGGTATACACGTGTCATGCTGGTTACTGCACCTATCAACCCGTCATCTGCATTAGGTATTTCTCTTAATGCTATCCCTCCCCTAGCCCCCCAGCCCCTGACAGGCCCAGGTACGTAATGTTCCCCTGCCTGTGGCCATGTGTTCTCATTGATCAACTCCCACTTATAAGTGAGATCATGTGGTGTTTGGTTTTCTGTTCCTGGGTTAGTTTCCTCAGAATGATGGTTTCCAGCCTCATCCATGTCACTGCAAAGGACATGAACTCATCCTTTTTTATGGCTGTATAGTATTCCATGGTGTATATTGTCACATTTTCTTAATCCAGTCTATCATTGATGGACATTTGGGTTGGTTCCAAGTGTTTGTTATTGTGAATAGTGCTCCAGTAAACATACATGTGCATATGTCTTTATAGTAGAATGATTCATTCAACCATTGTGGAAGACAATGTGGCAATTCTTCAAGGATCTAGAACCAGGAATACCATCTGACCCAGCAATCCCATTACCGGCTATATACATAGACAATTATTTTATTGACAAACATATACATCCTCAGAGTAACTTAGGTCTCAAAAATTCATATGCTTTTTTTTTTTTTTTTTTTTTTTAGTCTCACTCTGTTGCCCAGGCTGGAGTGCAGTGGTATGGCGTGATCTCAGTATGACCTCTGCCTCCCTGGTTCAAGTGATTCTCCAGCCTCAGCCTCCCAAGCAGCTGCTGGGACTGCAGGCACCCACCATCACACCTGCCTTTT
>NW_012105675.1:1305683-1348109 GCF_000951045.1 Mandrillus leucophaeus | reverse complement strand
AGCCTCAGCCTCCCAAGCAGCTGCTGGGACTGCAGGCACCCACCATCACACCTGCCTTTTTTTTTTTTTAAGTAGAGACAGAGTTTCACCATATTTGCCAGGCTGGTCTCAAACTCCTGAACTTGTGATCCACCTGCCTCGGCCTCCCAAAGTGCTGGGATTACAGGTATAAGCCACCATGTCCAGCCTCAAAATATTTCTTCTTATCTTTTCGTTTGTTTCTTAGTATTAAAGTTTTGGGAACAAAGTTTCTGGAATGTATTTAAACTACGAAGTACCATATTACATATAAGAATCTAAAGCTGCATTTATGGTTAAAAGAAAATGTAATTTAAAAGGAATCCTGTTGTATAGTTCCTTTAGTGTTTATTCTTTCAGTATCAGAATAAAAACAACATATTAGAACAAAGATTTACTACATGTTCAAATACATCAATAACTTGCAGTGCTCTGCTCAGTTACTTCATTAGTGAGTATTTAATATAATTTGCCAAAATAAATTTAGTTGAATTGACCAACAAGCAAAACATGTTTTATATGGCCAATTTTGACTGATCTCTTGTGCTAATATTTACAACATATTTTTGAGGATTTTTTACAACATTGATGGGAATCTGTGATTGAAAAAATATTTTAATGTCAGAATTCTGACAGTGAGAACATTGTTTTACCCATTTGAAATCCTATAGATAGGAAGAATTAATTATTTCGCTTGAGACTCATTTCTAAATTATTAGTTACAAAGTAATATAGAGCTAAATGTGGTTGTATTGTTTCCGTCCTCAATTCTTCCACGTTTCAAGGACAGTACAATCTAAAGGCAACATTAAAAAAGAAACTAAGACCTTGCCCATTGTGAGGTAGCAGTTTTCCTTCTTCACATATGTGTTCAAAGTGCTCAACTGGAACTCAAAGCAAAATGACCAAAGGAAAAAGATATAAGACTGAGGAAGAGCTTCTGATTTGACTCCTCTGCAAGACATGGGTCAAATTTCCTTTTTCTATGCTAGAGACAGTCTTTTTCAGAAATGATATTTACAAGTTCAGCGGGCATATAGATATATGTTTAGAGGCTAACACATGAAAGTATAAGTAGCTTTATATGTGAAGCTCTGTGTTTTTGTATATAGAAATTCTTACATATTTAATTCAAAACATTTTAAGAGTAAAATTATCATGTATACATATAGAATATGGGCTTTGCATGGGACACGGATTTCTGACATACTGAAAAAATTGTTTACATTTTTAAATTACTGAAATTTGTTAAAGCCACATATATTGTTTTGAAAAGTTAATATGGCTCTTTTAATTTTTATTTTAATTAAAATTATTGTGAAATAAAAGAATTTAAATATAGGAAACATTATTTCATTTTTTTCTAAATATACGTTACTGGAGAAACTCAATTCCATTCCATTAGAAGGACCATAGGGGTCCCATCTATGTAGGGTTTGTGTGGCTCACAGTCACAAAGTATAGCAGCTGTGCTTAGCATATATCTGGAATAACAGTAAGAGTTCAGGCAGTGGTAGCTATTATAATTACTGTTACTATTATTAGCATTAATATGTCTTGGCAATCTATGTATGTTCCTTCTTTTATGCACTGCAATTTATTACTCTAAATAATATGTGTACATTCACTCATATAATACTCAACAAACCTATGAGATAAGTAAAGTTATCATCCTTATAGACACAAAAATTGAAATACTAAGTAGTATAACAGTTGCCAGAATAATACATTGCTGGAATTACAAATGCTTGAAACAGAATATATAATGTCTGAGGTAATACAGCTATATATCCATTCTCTTAATCACCACAAGGTATTGCTTCATTATGTATCTATAATCCCATTACCTCTGTGTGTTTGTGTGTGCATTATATAAAGAATCAAATATTTGTACACATGTACATTTTTACAGAGACATACCAACACCTACACACACATATTCAAGCCTTTTCCAGTTCCCCAGTATTGAGATTTTGCACATCCTTGTTTTAGTTGCGTAAAATGCTCCCATAGGAGTATTTATAAGTTTTGCATGAGGTAACACATTTAAAAACCTCATATATCCAAAGGAAATAAAAATCAGTGTGCCAGAGAGAGGTCTGTGTTCCTGTGTTATCCCAGTACTATTCACAATAGCCAATAGTTTGGTACGGAATAGACCTAAATATATATCAATCAGGTAAATCGTGACAAAATATGGTATATATACACAATGGAATACTATTTAACTACGAAAAAGAATAAAACCTGTCATTTGAAACAACTTGGATGAACCAAGAGGATATTATGGTAAGTGAAATAAGCCAAGCACAGGGCTAATACCTCATACTGTCATTCATAAGTGGAATCTAAAAAAGTTGATCTCATAAGAAGCAAAGTAGAGCAGTGGTTACCAGAGGTTGACAGGGTAGAGGGGAGAAGAGGATGGAGAGAGGTTGGTCAATGTGTACAAAGTTATAGTTAGATAGGAGGAATAAGTTTTGGTGTTCTGTACAGTCGTGTGACTACAGTTAAAAACAAAGTATGTTTCAAAATAGCTAGAAGACTTTGAAAGTTCTTATCAAAAGAAATGCCAAGTATTTGAGGTGAAAGATATGCTAATCACCTGATTTGTCCATTACACAACGTATAAATGTATCAAAACATCACACTGTACCCTGTAAATATGTAGTTACTATGTGTCAACTAGTAACAAAACAAAAAGTAAACAATGAAAATGAGCAACAAAAATAAAAAAGCTTAATTCAGCATTTGGCACATGGGAGTGTTTGAAAGAGATTAAGAATTAAAAAATTAAAAAAACAGGGAGGTTTATTAGTTCGTGAAACCAAAGGACAGAATACCACTGTAAAATCAGTGACAATCAAACAAGAAACCCGGATATTCTCAGGACTCTCAATTTCTCTCTGAATCTTGTCTTTCTGTATTAATGCCATGTTCTCCTATTACATAACACATCAAAAGGAATTGTTCAGCACAGCAGGGAACATGACCAGAGGCTACTCAAGACTGGCACTCTTTCATTCTCAAGTAGAATGAAATCTTCCCTATCAGCTATACTTAGAAAAATCCCAGAAAAGGATGCTTAAAGATCTAATGTGGGTTTCATCCCAATCTTTGGCCCAATTATCATATTCAAAGGGAGGAGGTCACATGCTTCCCTGCTTTTAGGGGAGCCAGGGTACAGCACTGGCAATGCTCTACTGAACCGAAGAGGTGGGATGAGGAAGAAGCAATGTTCTCAAATACTGGAAGTTATGGCAAACAACTAATATTCTCTATTGTTGCTATTATGCATTTAATAGCAGGACTGAGCAGGGATGAAGAAGTTGGGAGACAGGGAAAATGACAAGCTAAGCTGACCATGAGATCAAATCCTCCCAGGTTTAAGTTGAGGTTTGGTTCCACCTCTCCCGCTTAAATATTAATGGAATACTATGGATTCCGTGATGGCTGATACTTCGAGAACAATGGCACTGACTCCAGAAATCCCTGTTAGCCGGTATCTCTTTCATAGGCCAGATTCCAGAGAATGATGTAGGAATTTCTGGTTCACTGTATATTTCTACTTTCTAAGATGGAGTGGCTTGCCATTTCTCCACCCATGAACTTCCAGGACATGCCCTCCTATGTGTCCTCCTTTAGATCCCTCTGTCATCAATTCCATACAGAGGTGAGAACTTCTGCCTGTTCCCTTTGAGAACCAGGCCGGGAGGAGGATTGGAACCAATTCACAGTTTAGTAACTAGAATTCAGATACTATAAACTTTTCCAGGTTGCTTTTCCTGTTTCATTATTATCATCAAAGGTAACCCTCACTGTTCAGGTAGTTCTTGGTCCTTTTGTTCTACTCAGTATTTTATCTGATCACTCAGTGTGCAGACTTTGTCTGCATCTCTTTTTAAGAAATCCCGATAGCTGGATTAAAGTTTAATAGCTACACCTGATAGTTTAAAAATCTCAATTTGTTGGAAAAAGATTATCTGAAATCTAGCTCTTCACAGCCATCTATTTCTCCTAACTTTTCTTCCTCCAAATTTTCAGCCTCCTTGGGTGTACTTACTTCAAATCTTAACTCATTACATTTCATGTCTCCTGCAATAATTAAGTTACAAAAGTATGTTTAAACATCAACGTAATTGTTTTAGCACATTTACAAATATTAACTACCGTGTTTAAATCCTAATGCATTTTTCTGTGCCTAAAGATTAATTAAATCATTAATAAATCAGGCAAATTGTGTTTATGGATTTTCATAAAGACACAGTTTGGTGCCATTGGGATCTTATTTTTGTAACCAGCCCATAGATCTTTGGCCAAAATGGGCAGCTGCCCAATTATAGCATTAAGCAAAGTTAATTCAATTTCCCATAATTTTCTCATTTGGAAATAAAGATCTTTTGCCTATTAAAAACATGTAAAAAATATATATATATAGATATATAATCAGTTAACATATGCATAGTAAGCAGATGCTATTATTTACCACCCATTTTTCCTTTCAGGACTGAAGAACTACTTTCCTTGCTCTCTGTATCTTTCCCTGGGTGTGGCTGAACAGAGGGATGTAGGGTAGCCCACTTGTAATGACTGCTATACTCAGGAGTTCAAAGATTTCAGCCCCTCTCATCAGAGAGCTGGAGAGCTTTCTGTGGGATCATCTGAGGCATCTGTTCCAACAGTTATTTCAATACTCCCTCTCTGTCCAATCCTTGTTCCCTCACTCCCTTACTGGTATTTCAAGAGCAGTTCCCAGTGAAAATTCAACATGCAAATTTCTATCTCAGTGTGCTCTGGGTGTGTACAGTAAGATAAAATATATCTGGAAATATTTCAAGTTCAATTTATTAAAGCTCATTAAAATGTTTTGTGTAACTCCTTTATTTAACCGTGTATTTATTTACTTTTATTTAGTCCCCAGTATGTACTAGACACAACACTAGGTCCTTGGCTAGATTCTTAATCTTCAAAACTCTCATATGTAGTATTATATTCAAATAAAATTAGGAATTTTAAGAGAAAAAAAATGTGGCTCTAGACTTTTTCTTAAAAATCAAGGGCACTATAAATTTACTTTTGGTCAAATTTTATGAGATGGAATAGGTAAGACAGACAAACAAAAGACTAAAGTGTTGAATTTAAGAAATATATGACTTCCATTCACTCCATCACTGATGACAATCAGTGAGATGTTAGTCTGACTAGGCAAACAATTACAGGAACATCAAGGTAGGTATGAAGAGAGACCATATCTATCAGAACAACAGTTGTGTTTTTACAGAAATAGCTGACACTACATCTTAAAAATACATCTGTGCATTGCTTAACAAGGGGGATACATTCTGAGAAATATGCTGTCAGGCAATTTTATTGTGCAAGTGTCAGAGTATACTTACACAAACCTAGATAGTACAGCTTACTATATACTTAGACGATTGGCATGGTATAGCCTATTGCTCCTAGGCTAAAGACCTGGACAATATGTACGTCACTGTGTAGAATACTGTAGGCAATTGTAACACAATGGCAAGTATGTATCTAAACCTGTCAAAACAGAAAAGTCCTGTAAAAATATAGTATTATAATTGACATGGTTTGGCTGTGTCCCCATTCAAATCTTTTTTTTTTTTTTTTTTTTTGGAAACAGAGGCTTGCTCTGCCACCCAGGCAGGAGTGCAGTGGTGTGATCTCGGCTCACTGCAAGCTCCACCTCCCGGGTTGATGCCATTGTCCTGTCTCAGCCTCCCCCGTAGCTGAGACTATAGGCGCCCGCCACCATGTCTAGCTAATTTTTTGTATTTTTTTAGTAGAGACGGGGGTTTCACCATGTTAGCCAGGATGGTCTTGATCTCCTGACCTCGTGATCTGTCTGCCTCTGCCTCTCAAAGTGCTGGGAATACAGGCTTGAGTCTATTTGAATTTTATCTTCCAGAATTCCCACATACTGAGGAGGGGACCCAGGAAGAAGTAATTGAATCATGGGGGCTGGTCTTTCCCTTGCTATTCTCATGATAGTGAATAAGTCACACAAGATCTGATGGGTTTATCGGGGTTTCCCCTTTTGCTTCTTCCTCATTTTCTCTTTTGACTCTCACCATGAATCAGAGGCATTGCCAGGCATATGGAACTGTAAGTCCAGTTAAATTTTTGTTTACCAGTTTTGTATATGACTTTATCAGCAGCATGAAAACAAACTAATGTAGTACATTGGTACCAGCAGAGAGGGGCCTTACTGAAAAGATACCCGAAAATGTGGAAGCAATTTTGGAAATGGGTAACAGGCACAACTTGGAACAGTTTGGAGGGCTCAGAAGACAGGAAAATGTGGGAGAGTTTAGAACTCCCTAGAGACTTGTTGAGTGGCTTTATCCAAAATGTTGATAGCGATACAAACAATAAAATGGAGGCTGAGGTGGTCTTGGAGATGAGAAACTTGTTGGGATCTGAAGCAAAGGTGAATCTTGTTAACATTTCAGCAAAACAACTGGTAGCATTTTGCCCCTGCCCTAGAGATTTGTGGAACTTTGAAATTGAGAGAGATTCTTTAGGGTATCTGGCGGAAGAAATTTCTAAGCAACAAAGCATTAAAAAGGTGACTCGGGACTGATGTGGTGGCTCACACCTGTAATCCCAGCACTTTGAGAGGCTGAAGTGGGTGGATTACCCCTGGAGTTTGAGACCAGCCTGACCAACATGGTGAAACCTCGTCTCTACTAAATAGAAAAAAATAGCTGGGCATGCTGGCTCATGCCTGTAATCCCAGCTACTTGGGAGGTTGAGGCAGGGGAATCACCTGAACCCAGGAGGCAGAGGCTTTAGTGAGCTGAGATTGCACCACTGCACTCCAGCCTGGGCAACAAGATAAAACTCAGTCTTTAAAAAAAAAAAAACCCAACAGCATAAAAGGTAGCCTAGGTGCTGTTAAAGGCATTGTTTTATAAGGGAAACAGAGCATGCAAGTTTGGAACATTTGCAGCCTGACTATGCAATAGAAAATAAAACCTATTTTCTGTGGAGAAATTCAAGCTGGCTGCAAAAACTCGCATAAGTAGCAAGTAGCCTAATGTTAATCCTCAAGACCATGGGGGAAATGTCTCCAGGCCATGTCAGAGACCTTCACAGTAGTTCCTCACACCACAGGCCCAGAGGCCCAGGAGGAAAAAGTGGTTTCATGGGCCAGGCCCTGGGTTTCCGTGCTGTGTGTAGCCTAGGGACTTGGTGCTCTGTGTCTCAGCCACTCCAGGTGTGGTTGAACAGGGCCAATGTACAGCTCAGGCTGTGGCTTCAGAGGGTGGAAGCCCCAAGCCTTGGCAGCATCCACGTGGTGTTGAGCCTGAAGGTACACAGAAGTCAAGAATTGAGGTTTGGGAACCTCTGCCTAGGTTTCAGAAGATATATGGAAACTCCTGGACGCACACGCAAAAGTTTGCTGCAGGGGCAGGGCCCTCATGGAGAATCTCTTCTAGGACAGTACAGAGGGAAATGTGGGTTGGAGCCCTGACAAAAAATCCCTACTGGGGCACCTCCTAGTAGAGTTGTGAGAAGAGGGCCACCATCTTCCAGACCCCAGAAAGGTACATCCACTGACGGCTTGCACCATGCACCTGGAAAAGCTGCAGACACTCAACTGCAGCCTGTGAACGCAGCTGGGAGGGAGGCTGCATCCTGCAAAGCCACAGCACCAAGATCATAGGAACCCATCTCTTACATCAGTGTAACCTGGATGTGAGACCTGGAGTCAAACGAGATCATTTTGGAGCTTTAAAATTTGATGGCCCTGCTGGATTTCGGACTTGCATGGACCTTGTAAACTCCTTTGTTTTAGCCAATTTCTCCCACTGGAAACGGCTGTATTTACCCAATTGCCTGTACTGCTATTGTATCTAGGAAGTAACTAGCTTGCTTTTGATTTTACAGGCTCATAGGCAGAAGAGTTCAGATGAGACTTGACTCAGATGAGACTTTGGACTGTGGACTTTTGGGTTAATGCTGAAATGAGTTAAGAGTTTGGGGGACTGTTGGGAAGGCATGACTGGTTTTGAAATGCAAGGACACGAGATTTGGAGGGGCCAGGACAGAATGATATGGTTTGGTTGTGTCCCCATTCAAATCTCAGCTTGAATTTTATCTCCCAGAATTCCCACATGTTATGGAAGGGACCTAGGGGGAGGTAATTGAATCATGTGGGACAGTCCCATGCTATTCTCATGATAGTGAGCAAGTCTCATGAGATCCGATGGGTTTATTAGAGGGTTCTGCTTTTGCTCCCTCCTCATTTTCTCTTGCCACCGCCATGGACGAAGAACCTTCCACCTCCCGCCAAGATTCTGAGGCCTCACAAGGTATGTGGAACTCTAAGTCCAATTAAACCTTTGTTTCTCAGTTTCAAGTATGTCTTTATCAGCAGTGTAAAAACAAACTAACACAATAATCTTAAGGGACCACTGTTACATATGTGGTCTACCATTGACTGAAACATTATGAGATGCATGACTATAAACCAAAAAGAAAAACAACCTACAAGAGCTCTCTCTTAACACTTAACATGAAGGCTAGGCTAAACAGAGGAAATGCTAAAAGGCTGACTCAGAGACACAGGAGGATTAAAACCAGAGCTACGAATATCAAACGGAGTCCTTTGAATAAATATATATATAAAATATGTAGATATTATATATAGTAAGTAGAGACAAATAGGAAATGTAAAGGCAAGACTGATATAATAGTTAATTTTAGAGTAAAAGAAATAGTTATATATTTTTGAGCACCTCTTCTGTTTTTGCCATTATGTGAATATAGTCAAAAATGTGAGAAGTTTAAAAATGAACTATAAATATATGAGAAATGCCCATTTCCTACTACTTAAAAAAATACTGATTTTTAAAATTATTTTTCAGTAATCTCTATATGTAACTTTTTTATTTTTTAGTAATTGGCACAGTCTTCATCAACCACTTGAAATTCTCCTTCCAAGATGAGCTGGATGTGAGTTCTCCCAATTCACCCTTTATGTATACATGTACATGATCGCCATGTGATGTGTTTGCTTATGTTTACTCAATTTATACAAATATGCTATACACAACACTAATTTTCTTCTTTGATATTATGACATTGTGATTCATCCATGTTGATCTGTGTACATCTACTTTATTCATTTATATACTATAAGGTATTCTATATGGCTATATATTATTTATGAGACTTAGCATACTTTACTTATAGCTATTGGTTTAAGTTGCTTCTAAAATTTTGCTGTTATAAACTGTCTCAGAGTTTGGACAGGGTAAGGTAGAAAACAATTACATTTTAATGATTATTATCATTAAATAATGGGATACTTTGTCAATGACATATTAGAATACAGGAACCCATCAAACTGACAGTGCATATTCTGTAATACAGAGTCATTTCCTTTCTTCTTTTTTTTTTTTTTTTTTTTTTTGCTCTGTTAGCTGTGTCGCCAGGCTGGAGTGCAGTGGCACGATCTCGGCTCACTTCAACCTCTGCCTCCTGTGTTCAAGTGATTCTCCTGCCTCAGGCCTCCCGAGTAGCTGGGATTACAGGCACGTGCCACCATGCACAGCTAATTTTTGTATTTTTTAGTAGAGATGGGGTTTCACCATGTTTGCTAGGATGGTCTTGATCTCCTGATCTCGTGATCCACCCACCTCAGCCTCCCAAAGTGCTGAGATTACAGGTATGAGCCACCGTGCCCAGCCAGATCATTTACTTTTTAACCCAACAGGTTACTATGCTGGAAAATACAGCTACATGAAGAGAGTTGCCTGTTCAAGTTTTGGCCTTTAGTAGAAGAACACAGGTAACTAACAGTGACTTGGTCTGAAAGGCACCAGAAAACTAATATTCTAATCCTACATTTCTTTTGCCCTTCAATCTTCTATTCCTGTCACTGATAGCATCAACCCAAATAAAACCTGGAGGAAAAGGTAAAGAAAGGTCATTGGTACAGCACAAAGACCCAGCCTCCCAGAACGCTGATAGGACAGAACAGAAAAGGTTGGAAAGTGGACCTGAAGGAGCAAATTGCAAATAAACAACAACAATAAAAGGAACTCCTTTGATTAAAAACTTTCTTGTATGCTCATGTCAAACTATGTCTAAATATCTTGGCATATATTAGGGAAGATCCTTTTTCAATTTCATTGGGTAATTATTTGGCTAGGCCGCCCAGTCTGCCCCATATAACTATAGTACCAAAAATGTAAAAATAGTTAAAGATAAAAATAGAATTACCATTCTTTTTTGTTCTTAGATGATTTATGAAGTGTCCATTAGTATATGCATATGTGTATCTGTTTTCCTAGGTCAGGAATGTACAAAAGTAGTTTTCTACTTCAGTTCTTTTTTAAGAATGAAGCATATTCAAGAGACTAAAAATAATTTTAATTAAATTTTATCCATGTAAAAAGGCTTCTAATTCTTTTTTCAAATTCATTTTCCATTGAAAATAGTCAAAGAAAGCAGACAAAAGCTTTTTCTTGCTTCAGAGTACTGGTTTAGTGCACCACTTGGGAAATTTTTTCTTGGGTTTTATACTTTTATAAATAAAGTGACTGTAATAAAATAAAAGCTGTGAACCCCCAAGTGCCAGCATGAAAATAGTAACAAAACTGACATAAACATACAAATATATAAACATTATTTATTTACCAACGATGAGCTTGTCATTTTCCCTAGGGATGCTGTCATTTAAAGGACATTTTTCCCTCTCCTCTTTGTTTTCACAGCTATACACATAGCTGATAAATATATTTGTAAAAATAAAAATGCCACCACATCCCTGGGATTCAAATTCCCTGCAGAGGTTGCTACTCAAAACGCAAAAACGTCCCTAGACTCAGAAATTGGCCAGCAGAAAGGTAGCGAGTACAGTAATAATATGTAGTAGGCTAAATTTTTTTTATTACTTCTGCTGGGATTTCCAATTTTATCATCTACCATTTGCTAAGCTCCTGCTCTACGCTGTCCCGGCTGTTTAAAAATATATGATCTCTAATTTTAAAGGAACTGTGAAATTTTGTTAACATTATCCTCATTTTAAAGAAACTGGGCCTCAAAGAATTTAAGTGACTTGCATAAGCAAAAATAGCTAAATTGAGATTTCCATGAGGGTGTGCTGATCTCCCAAGTTTGCAATTGCTGACTTTCATGCTTTTGATTCCGAACACTCTGTAATTTTCACATTATATATTGACATATGTAACCTACATATTAAAGATTTTCTTGTTTGAAAAATACTGAAAATTAAAAAGGAGAAAAGCAATTATAGCAAGTGAAAAGTAAAAGACTTCTCTTTCTAGTCAAACCTACACCATTTCCACTTCTGTCCAGGAATCATCATTAATGGTGTGAGAAGCATTCCTTCTTTATTCCCCACAAATGTATACAGATATTAGTGTTTATTTTTTCTTCTATTCATCTATTTCCTATTTTCACTGTGAGGAGCAAACCTTACATTACACCGGTAAGAGTTCCTTATCTGTCTCTTGCTAGACAATAGGGTGGAACAAGCAAGTGCTATGGGTGGAGGGTCACTGATGACAGGGGTCACCTTTCGCCAGGAGAGCTATCATCTTGCCTACTTCTGTTCCAATCCATCTCTGTTCTTGCCCAATACTGACTGTGGAAAGTATAAAGTGGAGTGACAGAGAAGAGACTGAGCAAAGTTCCTAATCCTTAAGAATACATTCACAAATGTAAGGTGTTTGACAGAAGGATGGTGCTTTCAGATGCTTATCTGAGGAGTAGTGTATAGATTAGACTAAGAGACTAACAGGAACATTAGAGTATTTTAATTCAACCGCATTTCCATTTAAATCGACAGAATCAAGTATTAAATATCAGGGCCAAGACTAAAATGCAAGTAAACATTTTAGTGTATTTTATTCATAGAATTAACCTTAAAACACCGATCGTGTTCACTGCAGTCAGTCTTCCTTCTCCACCTTTCCCTTAAGTTTTGCCAGCAATAATCAAACACCTTCAGAATTTCTCAATAATGCCTATACACCTTTATCTAATTTGACCTGTTAGTGGTATTTGCACTGGTGAACACTATATCTTCTTAAATCTGCCTCATCCCTCGACTTTCATCACTGTCCCCTCTTCTTCCCTGGCTATTTTGTCCCACTTAAAGTTGTACACATTTATCTTCAAATACCCATTAAGTGTAGACGTTAATCAGGTTTTGAGCTTTTAGCCCTTACAACTTTTTCTTGGACTACTGCAAACTACTTTCTAACAGTATTTTCCTGCATTTAATCTTCCAAGTCCACTTCCAATATATCCTGCATATTACTGCCTGTTTAACTTTTCTAAACACAAACCTGAGGATCTCTTCCTTACTTAACACTCTTTATTGCTTTGGAATGAGACAAAGTCTATGCTAACCTCTCAAGCAGTATTAAAAAACTTTTGCTTTGTCTGGACCTCACCTTCCTCTTTGACTAGATCTGCAGCCCCCTGGCATACGTGCCTTGTACTCCTCTCCCCTGAAATCCTTGTCTCCCATGTGGGTCATGCTCCTTCCAGGCCTATGTGCATTTTAGATGCTTCTTGCCTAGCTCACTTTGCCCATGTTTTCTCACAGTATTTCAAAAGCTCTACATATCTTCAGTGAAAAGCTCTACATACGTTAAGTGAAACCTTACACAACAACAAAAACCCTCATATTGCTGCACTTTTCCTGATCAAGAGAAAGCAATGGACTTTTCCTTTGTGGCTTTATAGCACTGAGGGTATATCTCTATTAAATGGTTTACTTTTCTGGGTGTTTTACTGTCATTGTTGTTTTGTCTTATGCACTAGACTTAATGACTTTTTGTGAGGAAAGAGGCTGTCTTCACCTTTCAGTATGAAGTACCTGGTAGATGATGTTGCTTGTAGAAGCTGCTTGATAAATATGTATCAAAAACTGCTTAATAAATATCCAATGTTACTGGGCAAATTTTTCTAATATTCAGTAGAGCCTTGCTCTTTATTGGACATGTGTTTCCATTGAGAAATGTCTACTTTTTAGACCTGAAAATTAGCAGAAATATTTCTACTGTACTATATTTCTAAGTATGCCATTACTATACAATACAGACATAGCAGGAGCAAGGCCTGTGTCAGTTTAAAAATAGAACACTTTGTGTTCATCAAATATGACAAATTGACAATTCTAGGAATAGAAGTCTATTTTTGTCAGGTTTATTATATAATAAAAAATGGCCACTGAGAAACTGAAAGTTCTTTCTTCTTTTTAAGAATTCTGTAGCCATTTACTTGGAGGAGAGTTATTTCTGGAGGTTTCAAATGGGAGCTGATTCCCCATTTCACCATGACCTGACTCATACTTCTTTTATAGCCCTTCACGCCTAAGAATTGTGAACTAACTTAGGGAGAGGGCATATCTTTTTAGAATGCTAACAGTTACATTTCCATTCAGATAGTGAATAAATCAATTATTTTGCAGTATTTTGTCTCAGAACTAAAAGATGACTATTTTTGTAACCCCCAAGAAGACACCTTAAGTAATTAAGGACATTTGTGATGGTTTCAACAACTTTTCTGAATATATGGAAATTGAATAATTTAAATACCCCAATAACTTTTCAAATCTAAAAATCTAATGCTGAGAAATGTAAAACACCATCTGAGACTTTTCTCTATATATAATGGGAACATTAAAAATAACTGCATCTATACCCTTTAGATCTATACTCTGCTGATTCAGTGGTTAATAACACTGTTAAATACATGTAGGTAACTAATTTTTAAATATTCTCTACTTTCCATTTTGTGAAGTTGAAAGCCATGAGTTCAAGCCAAAAGCCTGTGGTATTAGAGTAAAAATCAATTTGGGGTACAAGTAAAGAAAGAAAGGGATTTCAAGAGTAGAGGACTCCCTAGTAAGACACAACCCGTAGATTTCTGTCTGTGTAATCCTGGGCCTTTGGAGTCATTCAAAATCATTCTCACCTTGGCTGAGTGTTCCAACCCCTGTACTTCAGCTGTGAAATGGGAAAAATGACATGTTTACCCTAAGAGTAATCACAGAACTCTAGTTACAGTTCATTGAGAAAAGCTATAAAGATACTTGCATTATTACAAATTTAATAATTAGTATGAACATTTACAGTATATTTTATCTCAACATTTAGCTACATTAGATTACATGTACATAGTTATATATTACATTTTAGCACTAAATTATAAGAAGATTTTAAGATGGTTTGTATAATCAGACAAATCTTAGTTTGTATTTCAGATACAGTAATCCCCACTTATTCACAGGATATACCTTCTAAGTCCCCCAGGGGACACCTGAAACCATGGATGTACCAAACTTTCTATATTACTATTTTTTCTTCCTCTACACATGTTCTTCCTATGATAAAATTTAATTCATAAGTTAGGTACAGTAAGAACAACATAACTGACAACAAAACTAGAACAATTATAACAAGATACTGTAATAAAAGTGACATGAATGTTGTCTATCTCTCAAAGTATCTTCTTGTACTGTATGCACGTATTTTCAGACCACAGGTAACCACAGTTAACTACAACCACAGAAAGCAAAACTGCTAATAAGGGGAGACTACTAGATTCCAGTTACTTGCTGTGTTACCCTATACAAATCATTTAACTTCTCTGAACTTCAGTGTATGTGTGTGTGTGTGTTTTCCCAATGTGTGACAATACCAATTAGTCAGCTTTATTCTAACAAAGTAAAAAAAAAAAGTATTTGGAATGACTGACATGATACTACTAAAAACTTAGTACTGCTTAGCAATGTAACATTATTAATTACAAAAAAGTAAATACAATTGAATTAAAAGGAAATAAATATAAACAGGACATAATAAACTTTAGTATATAATAAAAACAGTTTGATTTAACTACAATTTTCAGCATTATAATTATTTTCAATAACATTTTTATAATTAAAAATATTTATATTACTGACTTTGTTCTTTACTAATTCAAGCAGTCTGTTAAGTAACCTGAAAATGCACTCTGTATTTTACCAATGCTATTACTATACAGGCTGATATTACACTGCACATAAATAGCTCATTATATGGGTCTGAAACATATCAAAGTTATTTAAGGTAAGAAGAATATTTTTATCCATTATCTTTTCTTATTAAAAATAAAATGTTTCAATAATTCCATGTTTCTAGAAATTTAGTACAGTATTAAATCTCAAAACCTTATCATCCACATACATAAAAAGCAAACTAACACTGTATTCCAATAAACTGAGAAGCACTCATTGTGCTTCTTTTCTTGTTGATTTGTCATGATTAATTTCATGGAAATAAAACCCAGCAATTCTGAAGGATAAATTAGCAAAAACATTTTGTGTTTTTAATCAGGACAAATAACCTAACTCTACCTTTTTATGATGTAAAAAATAAATGCTTTTAGATGTAATAGATGCATGGATGCTGAGGATGGGAGATGAGTTAGGGAAAGTAACAGTCCACAGTGCTTTTCAATGTACATGAACAGGAAGTAATAAAGCTAATTTATCTCCAAAATAGCAAATTGCTTTTTAGCAAATGGTCCACAAGGGTGCAATAAAAGCAACAACATTAAAGAATCTTTGACATGGTAAATAATTAAGAGATTGGTCAAGGACTTGATATAAAGTTTCTGCTGTCTAATCCACAAATTACTAAGGCCCAAGTGTATACCCCAGATAGAGAATGTGTACTTTGTGTTACATGGCTGAAATAAATTGCCAACTCCAGCACATAGAATAGTTAAATATTAAAAGCAGACATGAATTGTGACTAAGAAATAGGAAGATTTTGTCTTGAGAAATTTGTGTTCTATATCCCATGTGGCCATGTGTCTGAATTGTGTGAAACAGGGGATGAGGCATGGTGGTTGTTATGGGGGTGTGGGGTGGTGAAAGACAGCTAATGTAATCATTCGAGTCACCTATGAATCCATGGTCAGAAAATTAATGCAAACTATGTTCACATGATTACAAGAATTCAACATAGGACAGATTAGACTGTCAGAAGACAGAAGATTAGACAGATTAGAAGGAAAGTCTCCTCATAAACCCTGCCACCCTGATGTCCTGAAGACTGTTCCCCAGAGGCAATTACTGTTAAGTTTTTAAATGATATTTCCAACAATATTGTAGATATGTATGTATACATCCATAAGCAAAGTATATTTTGAAACTTGTCTTAAAACCAAAGATTTTTGAAATTATTTTTAATCAGCACAAACCCATCTTTCTTATTTTAATGAATTGATTATAATTTAATTATATACCTATTGATAGGTATTTAAATCACTTGATTTTTTTCAGTCTAGGATGGGAATTATCAATTGTTATGTTTTTATATCTCCCACAGCGTAGATCCATGCATATCATCAATTCACCTCCATTAAATTAAAACTAATTTGGAAATGTCTATTAGAACCTTTTTTATTGAATAGTCTGAGCATACAAATATTTTATATCAAGTATTACCATATTAAAATATGATATGAATCAGTCCTCACTGTAACATTTATTTGACTGAAACTATACAAAATGCCAAGAAATCAATTATCTCATTTTATATTTTTATAGAACCTAGCAATAGGCTCTGTATAATTGTGTCATCAAAATATTTACATAAATGTCAGGTTGTAAGAATTAAACTTTTTTTAAAAATTGCATGTATATCAATTGTTAATTTTTTGATTAGAGAAAAATCCAATAATTTTGATTTTTAATATACTTTCCCCATAGATCCTGTACCCCGATCACTCCTTTCTCATCTTATCCCCTTAATATGCTAATACTTGTTTAACTATATAGACTAGGAACAAGGATATTAATAGATGACTGTGTGGTAATAAGACCGTTTGGGTCATTTTTTAACAGATCCTGAGAAAATGTCTGTTCCAAAAGAGTAAAGTCCTCAAACAAAGGTTTTTAGAATTTAGAGGAAACTACCTTTTAAACTTTGGGACTCTAGTCCAAATACAGACAAGAATAAAATCTCACCATCTAGTGAAATATTGTTTTAAATTATTTCTTATCACGAATTTCTCACCCAAAGGAACAATCCAAAATGCCTTAATAAATTTAATCTTTTACATAATAATTTTGTGGCTACAAAATAAATTATGATTTTTTGCCTCTTACTATCCTAACAGTAATAAACTTTGCATTCTCTTCATTATTAGGCCTGTAATTTCTGGCATTGTCTCAACATATTTATTATTTGTTCTGTGAGTAATAAGGCAAGTTTCAGGAGCAATTAATAGTTCTAAAAGTTGACTTTTTGTTTTAGTATTTAATTTGTACTTGTGAATACGTGCTGAGTCTACCAGATTTTTTCCAATAATGCTCTCACAAGCAAGTGCCACTATCTCAATTATCTTAACAGTAAATTGTCTACAAATTAACTGGTGATAGCTTTTACTTGTTTGAGGTTTGTAAACAACTTTGCTTCTAAAATATATGGGAAGGCCATTATTTAGATGCAATTCCATTTCCCTGACAAAGCAGGAAAAACATGAAACAGAATTGATGCCAATGTATTTCCCTATGCCCTTTGTTAGCTCACTGAATATATTCTTACCTATAAGAATTATTTATGAGCTGTTATATTCAATGTTGATAAATATCCTTTTTCTCTTCGTGTGTGTGTGTGTGTGTGTGTGTCAGTTTCTATCTCTTGGCCCATGGAAATGTGTGTAGATAGGCATAATTCAGATTTTTATGTACATCTTTTGGCTGAATGAGTAGTATCTGTATATGATACACGATACCTCGTGGCCAACTGGGAGACCAATTTTACAAAGCACTGGAGGTTGATTAAATCATGCGACATTATCTCAGGAATAACAGATGCTTTACTTTAAGACTGGCATAATTTCCCAAGTACTAGAAATAAGTGAGGTTATGTTTTCATTAAAGATGTGGTGTTTCAATCTAGAGTTGCCTCTCCTAGGCAGTGTTGCCTCTTAAAAATAGTTAAGGAAACAAAACATAATGCAAAGGCAACGAGATTTCTAGATGAGTCCAATGTTTACCCTAAAAATACCACTACTAAGTTTCCTAGTTACATGGTGAGTGTTAATGATGATAAATTATAGAATAAATTAGACTTTAATTTGCCTGCAATTTGAACCAAGTTGATGCTGAAATGAATACTCTAATTGCTCCTTTTAAGGCTGCAAGAGACCTTGTGTAACCAATGAACACATTAAGACTTTTGCCTGATTAAATCCAGGGGTTCATTCTACCAAACACGTTGTTTAAATCAAAGTAATCCAACACAAGTAAGAATGAAATGCTTACAATTTGTAGCTGAATGTGCTTCCCTGATCTAGTAGCCAAGTTACCCATCTGATATACAATTTTACTTTGGCGAATGGTCACCAAACTTAGGAACAGATGAATAATCTTCATGATATGGGGAATCCTGAGATAAATAAAATGTTTAACCTGTCTGCACAAGACTTGTCAGTGCTCCATTTATATCCTTTCAGGTCTTGCCCTTTAAATATCTGGCTGGCCCAGATATTAAATACCGACAAGTGCATGAGAGCCTTTTCTGGCCTTCAACTACATTTTTAGGGCAGTGCTTGGTAATTAATGCCACCTGAGCTTACTTTAATGCTTGAAAAGAGTGCGTGTGTAAACAGCTCATTTCCCTCACTCCTATAATTAATTAATTCTGAAGTATATGTTTCTTCTAGAATTCCCCAGTGGGGTTATAGTCTACGTGATAACCTTGAGGTGTTATTTTTAAATTATTTTCACTTGTAACAGGAACTGGGTTTTACTATCTCAATGCAGTGTAGTTTTTCTCACCCTCAAAAGCATATTTTTTCCATTTTGTAACCTTAATCATGTTCGGTATTACTCATTAGATAAACCTTCAACTACAGTAAGAATAATTTTTGTAATAGAAGTTGTATCAAGTCAAATTTTCATTAAGAAAAAAAAAGCTACAAGCCACTTTAGGTAGTTCAGTTTGGAAATGTTCAATATAGAGAAACAGAGGCTTTAAAAACTGTTGCAAGGGCTAAGAAAGTAACGCAAGAGATACAGCTGCTAAGATCTAGTCATTCACATGGTCAGTGACAAATCTTGGCAATCTCATGGAGTGTAGGCACCAACAATTTTCACTGCCGGCAACACGGAAGAGCGAGCCTGTCAAGAGACAGGCTTCTATCCGCCAACCTTTCTGCAACTAACCTCTCCGCTTCTGCTTTCCAAGTCTTGCATGATTCTTGGCAGATTCTCATCTGAAACTATATGGAGAAAAGGAAACTATGGAAAATTGAACAATGAGGCTGAGTTGACTAAGGATAATATAGCTGAGAAATGGTATGTTATTATTTACCATTTTCTTCACTCTCCTGAGCATTGTGGAATTATACAGAAATGCTTTCTAAATGAACCTACATTTTCCATCTGCATAGAATGTATCATGATCAAGTCAGAGTATTTGGGGCATCTGGCACCTTGAGTATTTATCGTTTCACTGTGTTGTGAATATTTCAAGTTTTCTCTTCTAACTACTTTGAAATACACAGTATGTTCTCATAACGTAGTACTTTCTAGGTCTGTCTTAAGATGTCAGTGATTCATGTTTTAGATTACATAGAGCTTTACCCTAATATATAGTATTTTATATAAAAAAATAAAATGACATACTAAAAATTTTTGCAATTACATGCGGAAAGCCAGCACTGCAATCTCTAGCAGTGATTCCTTCAGTCTGGCAGGGCAATAGAAGACTTCTTGAAGAAGGCAACATTTGCACTGGTCTTGAGGGATAGGCACGATTTGGAGAAGCAGAGATGTAAAGAGGAGGCATTTCAGCTGCATCGAACTAAATCAACAAGGCAAAAAAATCTATAAATACTCTGAATACTTCTGCTAAAACAGTCTTTAAAGTGTCATTCTATTACTCTGTGATGTTAAAGAAAGTAGTTTCTCATGTTCCAACAAATTTCTTAAAACCTCTTCACCAAGTCTGAGGCACTGAACAATTTGGATCCAAGAAACCTCTCCACTGTCAATTCTCATTAGTCCCCTACAGAAAATCTGTGTTTCCATAAGGCTGAATTAATCCCTGTCCATAGAGTCGGGATCAGTGTCACCCTCTGTGCATGTCTTCGCTTGCATGACTCCTCCTTCCTGCAACTTCTACAGCACTTCTCTTCATTCTCCCTTTCACCACTTAATACATCCCTGTGCGTCCTTCACAGCCTCCCTCATGATTTCATGAAGTTGGTCTCTTTCTGCTCCCACTTTATGTATTTCCCTGCTTTGACTTCCTCTTATGTTTTTGAGAATGCATATTAATCCTAAATTTCATTAGATTTATGTGTGTGTGGATATATATAGATACATATATATGTATATCTTGCCCTTACCATAAGCTCATATGAGACTTAATGTAAAGATCATATTTTACTCATCTTTTTACTTCTTACCTCATCATGAAATATTTAAAAAGTACCTTTCATGAAACAATCTATCAATACCTTTTTAATTGAATATGATAAAGGATTCAATAGTTTCATTACCTCACCTGAAGAAAAGTGATGGGCTATATACACAGAAAAAGGTCTTTATAAGATTTAATGATGCACTTCCATAGTCATTTATTATTAATAGCTGTTAAATTTCTGGGGGAAATGAAAATGATTTCTAATGATTAGATAAAATATGTACATATTTTAATGTATTTTGACCATTAGGAAATCCTTTGGTACAGTCTCTATGATAATGCACATTGATATTTCCTTTCTCTATATTGAATCTCACAGAATATAAATTTAAAAATAATTCAAATATACTAGGAAAGAGCCAGTATTAGTAGAATCTACACTGAGGGGGAAAGAATTACGTTACTGGTGACGTTTCTCTTCTATTTAGACTCATGACCCTCCAAATAATGTTTTCTTTTCCTCCTGAAACACAGTTGCTTTGAGGCTTAGTGACTTACAGGGAACAAAAGGTGTTTGCTCACTCATAGCACCCACCTGCATTCTTCCACTAGGCTAATTCTCATCGTTCAGTAGAAAAGCCAAACAAGAAATGGATTTGGACAAACAACGGATCACTGTGAAATTCAATAGCAGATGAGTATAAAAGAAAAAGGCACTTAATCTATTTCCTGTCCCGCAGGATGACTTTAACCAATAGATAATCTTTCATTAATTCTGGAACAATTATTTACTCTCCTGCCATGTGTCCAACACTGGACTAGATACTAGGCAGAAGGAAAGGGCAATCACTACACGGTAAACAAAACAGCATCTCAGGTAACTGATATTGCTCTCCTATGTCAAGTGAAACTAACACCATGGTGTCAGCACCAGCAGGCATGGGTTTGAACTGTTTTTCTACATTCTCCCTTTAGGGGTGATGTGTTTCTAAACCATCTCCATATTCTCTCCCTGTGACTGATGGCCTGTATTTGCAGAAGCAATGAGCTATATTTGGAGAAAGATGAAGTTTCCGTACAGGCAACAGTGTATCACCATCAGGCATGTATCGGCCACATTTGCCAAGAGCTTAATAATAACCCTACTGCCTGTGGCAGAGGGCTTCTCAGAATGGATTTCACCATGTTATACTTTCTCATATATACAAGAACGTTGCAGCTATCTATTGAAAATGAGAAAAGAAAGCTAAAATGAAATTTAGTCAAATAAACTGACTAAAGCAAAAACTTGTTCTGGCAATATATGGTCAAAAATTGTTCTTTTTCTCAAATTTTATGTTCTCACTCTCAAAACCCACCATCTCATCTGATAAGGAGGATTAACACTTACCTAGAAACTCAAAGATTATTTGAAGTCAGCTCAAAAAACAAATGCAACTTGTAAATTACCAGTGGACATGAAATGACTAGTCAATTAGGACAGCTTCTAAACTGCTCAAATGTTGAGAGTGAGACTACTTAAGACAGAAGTAAAGAAAATAATCCTTTAATACAGGCGGTACTTTTATTTGAAAATGTTTCACTTTTATAAGGAACAGTAATTAAAACAAGTATTATATAGATAAGGTACTGATCTAGGCAATGCATACACAGAAGGGCACCGAGAAATAGGTTCTGCTTTCAATGACCACTCTGTATTGTTAAGTACACAGTACAAAATACATTCATTATACTATTGTAAGGAGAATAAGCCTATGAGGACACATGTTGATAAAATGAAGGTTCAGAAGATTACCATACATTTTTCCTGTTTTCTTTAGTTCTTAGTATACTGTGATACAATTTTATCCCTTGATCACCAAAGTTAACAACTGAAAACAGAATATCAACTTCTCACCCTTAACTTACAAGTTGCGGTAATGTCTTCATTAAACAGTATTTTTAAATGATAACTACAGTTATTTAAATGATGTATGTTAGAAACGAAGCTTTTGATAGCTATCCAGATTAATAAAATACGCACCCCAACATCAATTTATAAATCAAATAGTATGTATCAGTACAAATACAAATATAGATATCTTACTGCACAGCTTTTATTTTATCTTTCTCTGCTAAATCTTTTTCTCCACTACTGTTTGTTGGTAAAACTAGTGCAGATTTCTTTTATGGAACTATGCCTCCCTTTTCTCAACTCATGACATTCTTGGAGTAGACCTGAGAACCTGGGTTTGTGGGTGAGAATATGGCTTTCTTCATTTTCTTTGTCACAGTAATTTATCTGTGGAGAGGTTATGTAACAAAATATGCTAATGTAATCAGCAATTTTCTTAGATACATTGTTGAAATATTTGGGAAAATGCATGGTATCTTCTAAGAATGTAAGCTTGGCAAGACTGTTGAGTACCAGTGCCATCCTACTGAGGATGAAGTGGCTGAGAGTCAAGTTCATGCAAAGAAAAGCAAAACTTAGTGAAAGATAAAGAGAGTATCTTGACCATGTAATTTGAGCCCAGGGATCCAGTTGAACTTGAATTATGGCTACTCCTTGAACTTCGCAGTAACTTGGGTCAATAATTCCCCACATTTTTTGTGGTATAAACTATTTTTAGTGAGGTTTAATCACCTACAGCTGAAAGGACCCAAACTAATATAATTTTAAGTGGCAGATAGTTCCAAGAACACCTGTAACTCGGAAGAAATCACTAGGAAGGGGAGATTATCAGGAAAACCTTCATGAAATAGTGGTAACATTGAAATGGATCTCAAAAGATGAACAATGTACTGCTATCTACAACAAAGAAGGCAATGCTACTCTCAAGAGCAAATGAAGCCTGGTGATTTTAACAGAATGTAGAGTCATTCTAATTGAGTGAGACACTAATATAAAGTTAAAGCGAGAGGACTGTGTAGGGACCCAGTAATGTTGGAGCATTGGTTGGAGAGCCATTAAAAACTTTTGAAAAAGAGCATGCACGTTCACTCGGCATTTTTGTTTTGTTTTGTTTTCTAATAAAAAGGTGAAACAGAATACCACGGGGAAAATCAATTAACAAGTTAGCAAAAGTCATGTGTATAACCTTTCCAGGGAACTGGCCTTTTCATTGAATAATCAATGCTATAACACCTGTTCCCAAAGCTAAGCATACAATGAAATTTAGATTACCGTATCTGTTAATTAGCATTCTACTAAAAGCTCAGAGAAGTTGGTTCAGCATCTATGCTTAAATTTTCCTTTCATTGAAAAAGTGATTATTATTCCACACCTTAACTCAATACACAACAGCAATATAAAGTACCTAAAAAACCACATCACTTGAAAATGCCGTCTCTAATCTTCTCTAGAAAATTAGATTTTTCTACTGTGTTGACTAATACGGAATAAATCTTTTCCTAGTGTTTTGGCCCAACCATGTTTTTCATGATCTCTTTAGACCAGAACAATCGTTTCCATTATGAATTCAGGAGAGAACCAAAAGCTTTCTTCTCTTTAGTCATACTGTAGGGTTTTAATTTCATTAAACCAAATTGATTGCAAGCTTGTTTATACTTAAGACAGCCACCTGTTGTAAATTTCATTTTAAACAGTTGGAGTATATGATACGAAATTAGGGAAATAATCACCTGCTATTGCAAATATACAATTATTATATTAACTTGCTGAATCCTACATGTGAATGAAATGTTATGTAAATGAAAAAGGATTTTCACTTAGCCAAGTAGTAGGCAACAGATAGAAGATGTGTTCAATGGCTGCCTTGGTAGGTGAGAAAAAATAAAACACTCTTAAAAAGATTCACTGTGTAAAGGGTCTATACTGAATTAGATATTAACCACTCAAATGTGTGTGGTTTTAAAGTGTTCCAGATAAAATGAGTCAGATTTTAACCATCATGTTAGAGAGTTCAGTCAGCTATTTAGGAAATGGTCAGTGGATAGCAGTGCCAATTAAAAAAATTGTAGTCAACATTTCTGCTTAAAGGCTTGCCATAGAACCATGCCATATAATTCTACAGTCACTGGTAAATGTTCTAACTTTTCAATTAGACTTATGTGGGCAAAGATAAGAGTATTGGGAAGACAATTTCGCATGTGTGACTAATCAACTTTACTAATTTTCAGGATAACTTGCCTTCTAAAAGGTTAATGAAGAAATGTTATAGTTGCAATCTTAATTATGAACAAATTCATAATTTGTTATTACCAATGCAAAATATTACCAATGAAAAATTAGAAAGGAGTAATGTTCACCTGCTCAAAACCCTCTTGACAGATTATAGAGCAGTACAAAATTATCCCAAATATTTTAATAGTTAGTAAATATTTTTTGTATTATGAAGATATATTAATTATTCTTGAAAACAGTATTCTCATTACTTGTAGCTATTTTAATAATCTTGGCATCTTTCTATACAGTAATTCACTTTAAATATGAAAAAATATTTTTCGATGAGATTTTTGTAACTTAAAACTTACAATCTGGTTATATCTATCAGACAAGTACACTGGTTTTGCTTATTTGTTTTTTGACTCCAGGCTTTTCCACATCATTACCTCTGATTGCTTTGCTCGTTTCTGCTCTGACTGGTTAACTCGAATTTAACACCTCAACTTAAATGCAATGCTTTCGGGTAGTCTTTCATCACTGGCCATGACTGAACAATGGTTCCAATCCTACATGCTCCATAGTATACTGTGCCTACTTCTATCAGAGCCCTTACAATACGTATCTTTGTATTATAGTTGCCTGTTCTCTACTACAGACTCCGTGCTCCATGCAGTTAGCCTTTATGTCTGTCATTTGTATTCCTTTTGCCTAGCATTATTGTAAATGCAAAAAAGAAAAAAAAAAAAAAAAGGCCTTCAAATATCCATTGAATTATTTCATTAGAAGAAAATGTAAAGAAAAATTTAGAGAAAATTTTATATATTCTTAAATTTCTCTAAAGTTTTTATTTTTCTGTCTCTATTAGTGTGTATTTCCTTGCTACTGTTTGATGATTTCAGTTTTATATCTTGATAACTCAGTCTCAGGAACCTACTTTCTGATTCTTGAGAGTTCCTTGCTTTTTCAAAATGAAAACCACTATGAAATTGTGTGCTGCTGGGCGGGGCAGGGGGCAGGGGCTAGCTTTAATTGTTTGATTTTCTATGCCCACAATTTGATATGCAACATGTTAGCTTTCCTGGGATTTCTACTAATATTAACTGCTGGGTCATCAGCCTTTAAAATTAGGCATGCAGTTAATTATCTTAGGGATAGCTGTATTTATTTATTTTACTTTTCATTTTTTATTTTACTTTACTCCAAAAGCAAAATATTACTGAAATGTCAAATGAAAGACATAAGAATTTGCAATATTTATAGTTAAATATTATATGCTGGCAATGAATATGTATGTTTACTTTTAATTGTATAATATTTAGATAGTTTAAAATGTACATTTTGAGATAAAGGCAAGGTTAAAAATATTCAGAGGTTCTGGAACTCATTATCAATAAAATACCAATGAACACAACTGGGAATAATTATACTCAGCCTTGAGGACAAGCTTAATGCTTAAAAGTGGCAAGGTTCTGCAGCCAAATAATTATCCTCTGCTCTTACCCCATATAGATCCTGCAGATTTACTTTAAACACTTACAAAAATATCAAAATTTATGATTAATGAAAAGTAATTATAGATTAACATTGCTTAGAGCCCTCAACTGATCTAGGCTTTGTTTCTTAGTATTTTACATTTTATGTAAGACCTGAAAGAACTTTTTAATCTTTAAAACTCACTCTAAGGCAAGACCAACTTATTTACTAGGCCTAGATCACAGAGTTCCAAAATTAATTTTTATGTGAGTAATGTATTTAAATCTCATTTTGATGCAAAAAAGTATAAAAATACTTTTTCTACTCTTAAAAATCACAATCAAGCAGAACTTCAGTTCAGGACAGCGACAAAGTTCTAGAGATAGATGGTGATGACAGCTCCATGGAAATGTGAAATATAAGCAATTTTATACTTAAAAATTGTAAAATGGTCAATTTTAGGTTATATATATTTAACCACAGTAGAAACATAACAAAAATACCAGACAGAAATATATATTACTTAATATATTGGTTGCTCATTCAGCTATAATACTTTTTACAAAATCAGAATTAAATTTGTATAATTTTGTGACAAATTTAGAATTTAATATAGGCTCTACTGATCTCCAAATAGAAATATTTTAGGATCTATAAATAACATTGTTAAAATCTAATACAGTTTTGTGATTTTTGTTTTGATGAGGAAAAAAACTCTGATTTTAAGCATTTTGATGGAGTCAGTTTTGATCATCTTGAATGGGACAAATGGGATAATGTAAGTAAAAGCATTCTATTGACAATGCTGCACTCTTTTTTTCACTTGGTGATATTAAATGATTTTATAAGCTTTCATTGAAATGTCTGTTAATTTATTTTCTTCACATGATCTAGATGTTCATTTGACATGTGAAATCAGACTCATTGATTATTTAAAACTTCTGACAAAGTTGTGCATTATGGCCAGGTTAAACAAATAGTTTAGTATCCAATCCTAGATACTCCTTTGAAGTTTTTTATTTTTAATTTTTGCAGATAGTAGGTATATATATTTACTTATGGGGTACATGAGATATTTTGGTACAGGCAGGCAATGCATAATTATCACATCATGGAAAATTAGAAAATCCGGATATTCTGAGAGTGAAAGTATGAGATGTTATAAGCCTGGTATAAGAGACATAAGGAACAGTCCCAGGTTAACCAGAATATATGTTTATCTTATTTATTGTCCATGTGTTAGAAGAACTGACAGACTTAATCATTTTAGTTTTTCTGAGTAAATCACTATGACTGAAAAATAGCAGCATCTATTGAGTGAAACTTTGTGCTGAAAATAGAAATTCTTAAGATACTAATTTCCTCTTCTGGTAGGTGACAAAGAACAGTTAAATTTGGTTATCTGCTTTCATGTAGATTACACAGAAGATGAAGCTTAGATACATGAAAATGTGAGTGATCAATCAAGTGATGAATCAATATACTTACCGTATATTTGTAAAATGATTGGCATATCAAATCATTGCCCAGTTGAAAGCAATGGAAGTACTTCCACCCACTATGTTCCCGCCTACAGTTAGTTTATAAGAATTTTCATGAAGACTATTCAATTTCCAACATTTTTTTCATATTAATGTGTTGTTTTAAATACATGTTTTATAATATGAAATCTGACATCTAATATAGTATTGATAAAAGCTCTGTAAGCATAATTTTTAACAGCATAAAGGTGTACTGAGACCAAAAATTAGAGACCTGTGCCAAGTTTCAGGCATTTCTTTTAAAATTATCATCTCGAATATCCTCGAGACAGAGTCTTGCTCTGTTGCCCAGGCTAGCATGCAATGGCACAATCTTGTCTTGCTGCAACCTCCACCTCCTGGGTTCAAGCAATTCTCCTTCCTCAGCCTCCTGAGTAGCTGGGATAACAAGCACGCGCCACCATGCCTGGCTAATTTTTGTATTTTTAGTAGAGACCAGGATTTGCCATATTGGCGAGGCTGGTCTCTAACTCCTGACCTCAGGTGATTCACCCACCTCGGACTCCCAAAGTGCCAGGATTGCAGGCGTGAGCCACCACACCAAGCCACAATTGACAGTTTTTTAAAGGACCTATGCTTTCATTAATCCCAGCCCCTACCTTCTTTGAAAAGTATTTCACCTTCTTTACCTCCCATATAGTCATCACCTATATCAGTTTTTATCACTTCCTCCAATAATCAGTTCCTCACATTCTTTCCCTAAATTTCTTCATAGGTTTTGCCACAGCAATCTCCACTAACTCTTACCCTGCCTTATAATAGTCTATTATCCACATTCTCTACTAAATTGTAAGAAAAGAATATCCATATTCTATTCATATCTCTATCTTATAATCTAGTAGAGAATATGGGTAATTCACTAGGCAGTGACAAACACAGTAATTTCCATCATAGTTAATTATTAGAATTATTTGATCTTAACACCATGAAGTACATGGCATAATATACTCACATTATAGTTAAGAAAACTGATGTTTAAGGAGATTAAGTTCAAAGTCACATGAACTTTACACTTTACATGAAGTGTAAAGCCAGGGTGCAGAATCAAGTAGTCTGACTTCAGAGCTTAGACTATTGATTATTATTCTTAATATCTTACATGTCATTTTTATCTCTAATGGACTGCAACATCAGAAAGGCCAATGCAGTGGAGGGAACACAGCAGAATTATAGAAGGGTAGCAAGAGTTATTCTTGAAGTGATAGAATAATTCTATATTTTTACTTACTCAAATCTATATATCTCATAAAGCTGCATAGAATTAAAAACATACAATGCTTACATAGGTAAGTGCACCTAGAACAGGCATAGAATGTGTAAAATCTAGGCCAGACATGGTGGCTTACACCTGTACATTGGGATTACACCTGTAATCCCAACACTTTGGGAGGCTGAGGAGAGCAAATTACTTGAGCCCAGGAGTTCAAGACCAGCCTGAGCAAAATGGCAAAACCCCGTCTCTGGAAATATTAACTGGGCATGGTGGCATGTGCCTGTAATCCCAGCTACTCAGGAGGATGACGTGGGAGGATTGCTTGAGTGTGACAGGTGGAGGTTGCAGTTAGCCGAGATCTTGCCACTGCACTCCAATCTGGGCAATAGAGTGAGACTCTTTTCCAAAAAAAATTTAAAAATAAACACATGTAAAATCTAAATAAAGTGTGTGGAGTTTATCAATGTCAATTTCCTGAATGTGATATTGTACTATAATTACACAACATACTATTAACACCAGTAGGGGTAACTAGTTGAAGTGTACATAGGTCTTCTCTGTACTATTCTTGGCAACTTCCTGTGAATTCCTAATTATTTCAAAACAAAAAGCCCCCAAATAAAAGTAAATCAAAAGAACAAGTCAGTTTCAGTAGTTGGGCTATAATCACAGAAGAAGGGATATCACTATTTATCCAAATAAAGGTAGGAAAATTGTGGATTAGGTTTCATAAAATCAGTAATAATTAAGTAAATTTTCACCCAAAATTCTTCTTAAAAAGGTGGGTTATACGAACTTGAAGTTAAATTCTAATCTTGTGATTTTGTAAAGAAAACCTATTAACAAAACGTAGAAATGTAATTTTGGTAGTAAAAATCGTCAGTTTCAAGATGTCCAAAAGCCAAGAGGACAATTAGAGCACAATAACAAATGAATCAGATCCTCTCATTTGCAAACAAGAACAAATATAAATAGTAGTTTCAAATATTTATGATTTCTTATTTATCAAATAATCAGTCTTGGTAAATTTTACTTTTCTTATTCACTCTTCCTCGGCAAGATACATTTTCTTGTATACATTTTATATCTATATAATATATATTTTTATGTGTTTATGATATATACCATTATCTATATTGTTATATGTAATAGATATGTATAGTAAAATAGATACAGTATTATATCTATATTTATCTACCTCCCTACCTACACACACATGCACACACACACGTATACAACACTATGACCATTCTTAGGAAAAACTTAAATTCCACCTTGTTCTTGAGAAAGTTCATCATAAGGATTATAAGCTTACAGAAAAAGGGGATACTTCTTTACAGGGTGTGCTTTGTGTTGCTATTGGCTGCCAAGTTATTTATCAAGTGGAGCGTAAGAAAAAAAAAAAAAAAAAAAAGGCAATGGCCTAAGAAAATAGGGTTACTTCCCATCATTTCCACAGTTCCAGTCTCACAACACAAATTTTTATTATTAGCATTTAAGCACCTGGATCAAGGAGCAAAGATCTGTAACAGATTGTCACAGAAACATCTAGCAAAGCCAGAGAACTGGGAGATGCACAGCGGATACTGGATTCCTTTCCATCTCGCAGCTCTAACTCCTCCCATCCCCTAAGGCTAAGAATCACTAATCCAATTCATTGCCTTTTTCTTCCCTTAAACAGCCAAAGAGTATATGTGATCTCTCAAGCCACCGAGACAAGTCTTGCTAAGAGCTGTAATCCTTAAGTCAGCTATTTGCGGCTCCCACCATCCCTCCACTCATGCTACAATGAGAAAAGCAAAATATAAGTATGAAAGCTTGAACCTGAGAAAACCATGTTTATTTTTCCCTTTACTCTGGATTATTTGTTTCACTGTTATTATGAGTTGATTCTGAAACCTGAGAAACGATTCTGTGTACATGACAAAAGTAAATTTCAATGAATGAAAATACTTCTTACAGATATCTGGAATTGATATAGTAAAAACAAGCACATAAGAGTATAATGCCTACATGAAATAATGGCATTACAGCTTGTTGCTACATTTGGATTAAAAAATGATTAAAGCCACCTAGCCTAAATTCTTCAACTTTCAAGAAGTTTGACTAACAGAAAATGAGTATTTCAAACACATATAAAACTTTGCTATACTTTTGAAAACGTAATTCACACACAATATAGCTATAATAGAGTTTCATAATTATTCTGTAGTTGGAACAATGCAGAAAAGTAAGTCAGGAAGCATTTTGACTCTTATTCTACTATTTTTAGCAAAATCTGGATTTTAAAGATCTAAAATTAGCCAAACTACAAATTAATAATTTACATCCAAAATATTTATTCTAAAATATATTTGTGCAAATAATCCTTCATTTCATTTCATTTCATTTGATAAATTGAACTTCAGTGGAAGCTTTTTTATTCCATCAAATCACAAATTAGCAAGTATCTATTATCCTCAGAATAAAAATGGTAAATCATATTTTGTCAAATATATCTTGACATTACTTTTCTATAAGGTTTTTAGTTTTTTATGTTTAATGCCAGAATAAAAATTAAAATTTCAATCTTTTTTGCTGCATATTCTCGGTACTTTTTCCTTCTCTTCTTATCCTAGCTATCTTTATGGTCTGCTTCTTGCCTGATTTTATTCCTGATTTACTTTTTGCTATGTCCTTTGTATAAGTATTTTCATACTGCTATAGAGAACTGCTCAAGACTGCGTAATTTATAAAGGAAGGAGGTTTACTTGACTCACAGTTCAGCATGGCTGGGGAGGCCTCAGAAAAACTCACAATCATGGCGGAAGGCGAAAGAGAAGCAAGCAACTTTCTTCCCGAGGCTGCAGGAAGGAGACAGGCCCAGAGAAGCAGGGAAGAGCCCCTTATAAAACCATCAGACCTCATGAGAACTAACTCACTATCGCAGAGAGCAGCACGGGGAAAACTGCCCCCATGATTTAATTACCTCCACCTGGTCCCTTTCTTGACACGTGGGGATTATGGGGCTTACAATTCAAGATGAGATTCAGGTGGGGACACAAAGCCTGACCATATCATCCTTCTTTGGCTTTTTCCTTTTCTGATGGATGGTGCCTGTGAGCATCATAGTTGTGTACGAAAGACCTTGAGCCAGAAATCTGGCTCTACTTTGCCATTTGGCTTCCAGACTTCCTGGAGTGTAACTGGCTCTGAAATCTGCCAATGCCCTGGGCTCCACACTTGCATTGGCTTTCTAACCTCAGTTCTTGTCTCTAGGTCCAGTGCTTCCAGTTCCTTGTCCACTCCTCTTTATACCACTCATCTGTCTACTTGTGTGTCAACTTCACTTCACAACAGTGTTGACATCTCTAAGGCCAGAATTTTGTCTTAATGCATTTTGAATCTCTGTTGTCTGGCAGAGTGCCTTTCAAATAAAGAATAATAAGTAGTTGAAAGAGGGAATCATAGGAAATGTTACATGAAAAAGGAATGAGTCATTGAATGCATACAGTGAAGTTAAAAAGATTAATAAGTTATAATGCCTGTGTTTTGAGAAAATAAAGAGTGCCTTTCAATTTTGTAAAGGCAGCTGTGGAGAACTCAGGCTCCTGCATTGTTGTTTCCTGAAAGACTTAGAATCCTCCTGATAAAAAGGTTTTAAAAAGACCTAAGAAGACAATATGGGTTTAATGATTGTACAACAATAGATGTCAATATACTAAGAAGGGAATTCAATAGGGTTTTTACATATTACAGGTGGTGTAATTTTTAAGCTTTTATAAAAAATTAACTTTTTACCTACTCAATCTAAATTACATAAGAGGAAGATAGGGTCAGAGGGATTAAGAGAATAATCCTTAGATCCACAGGTGATAAGTGAGAGAGCCTTTCAGACAGGTTCGTCTGACCCCACACTCCAAAAACCTGTTCACTTTCTACTGCATCTTGCTCAAGTAGAAATTACAAGAGTCTTGAGATCAGAAAACCTGATCAGATTTTGCATTATAGTAGCTTTCTGATTTTGAACATTCTATTGAACAATTATGAGTCTCAGTTTCCTCATAGGGATGGTCTAAATAATACAATGTACCTCACAGAGTTAGTATACTCAGAAATTCTTACTGCAAGTGACTCCTACATATCAGTTGCTTAGTAATGTTATTGATCTTTTTTGAAGGTGGTGGCTCTAGTGAGCCCTTGAAAAATACAAAATACAATCATGAGTATAGATGACAACCCCTGTTAACTCTGCTTTTTACTCTCCCATATGGAATAAATTTCACAAAGTACCTCTTTCATTATAGGATTATAGAATTCTATTATCCATATTAGGTGTTCAGGTAATATTCTCAAAGACCTTTCTTAAAGTTATCCAAAAGTATAAAACTGCCAGTCTATGCAATTGGCTAAGACAACTTTTCCATATGTAATTTTGTTTTCTGGTCAAATGAAGCTGCTAAAATGAAGGAAAAAGGAAGCATATTATATCTTTGTAGTGAAGATTGTGTATTCCTTCATCCACCTTTTTCAGCTACTTGGGTTGATTATAATATACATGAATCATGAAAGGGTTGAAATTGGTAAATTCATAGCTATTGAATAGGACTACTGATTTAAATATAGTTTACTTTAAATTGAACACAAATCCATTTTCCTCTGTATATTTACTCAACCACAGACTATTAAAGCACACTAAGAGAATTTGAACTGATTCTTATTTTGCATTTAACTTTTCTAAGCCGCCAGATAAATACTAAAAGGACTGTGATTAATTGTATGTCTTTAGTAAGATTTATCTCCCTTGAGTCAACCTGATAAATTACAGCTGTATATATTTTACTCAGATGAATTATATCTGTTTTGGGGAATCTCTAAATACTGGCGGGTTTGAACAGCTTTTCGAATGTATCTGTTACTGACTACACTATTGAAATGCACTACGCTGTAGCTCAGTATTCTGTTGATATAATTATTATGGGTTAGGAAACTCCTATGATAAAAATGTGGACAATATGTAATTATTCAAATAAACTTTTTGATATATGAAGGTACAGCAGCATCTATAGGAAAATGACAACCTAAGCTGTATTTGTTGGCACCTTCAAAATAAAGATTTGAAATCATTTGCATCATGTTAAAAAAGGGAATGAAAACCTTTACTTTTTGATCAGTCACCAGCACCTTGAGTGCAAAATACCATGAAGGCTCAACTACATTAGTAAGCAGTTTCAATTATTTGCTTTTGTGTGCATGCGTACTTGTGTACTTAGGATTGTGTGTCTACTCCCTGCTTTTTTCTAAGCACATAGCCCTGCTTATTTATAGCTCTCTTTAACAAATATTTCTCTTTTGCTTCTGAAACCATTGCTTTTGCCATCCCTGCTATACCCTTACCTTGGGGAAATCTCTCAAACTTGCTGCCATTACCTGGAATATTTAATGAAAACAATCTAAACTAAGCTTGCTGCCTTTCATTATAGCTATCCATCTAACTTTAATTATTTCTTATCATGCAGCCACTGGAATCCCTGCTCGGTTTAATATCACATGTTCTTCACATGTTCCCTTGTAGTTATTTTCCTGTCTGCACTGAAACTAAGTTTTGCTTTTACCTGATAATTATATAAATGTCACCGTCCTCTCTTCACAGACAGCCATCTCATGAAGCAACAGTTTGATTTCTTACAAACTAATTTTACCTCTTTAAATCTGATTAAAGCACTGTCTGGAAAACAAAATATGTTCTAAGATCCATATCCACTTTCCTCCATAAATTCACCATTTGGGTCCCATTATTTGTCATCATGTTATGTCTAGTCCTGGTCCTAAATGTTGGTATGGGACTGAGAATCTATACCTGAGTGAGAAATAACACTAGATAGAATAGGATGCATCAGGGCCAGACTCAAATAGGCCATTATGTCAGTGATATTTTCCTATTGACAGATTAGAGAACTCATTAATAGAATCCTTACAGTCTGAATATTTTAGAGTTAGTTGGGAAAAAGGGACTTAATATTCACTTAATCCTTCTGTATGTCAGACATTATGCTAAGTGTTTTTCACACATTAGAAAGCAGGGCTAAGTGTTTAGACTTTAGAATTAGACTGACAAAGCTCTACCATATACTGCCTTTGTGGCATTGAAGAAGTACCCAAATCTCAATTTCTTCATTTGTATTAAAAGGATTAACAGTGCAATTTATGTTATAAACATGTTGTAAGGATTGAATAAGGTAACACATGTGAATCACTATACATAGTGCCTGGCACATAGAACAGGAGGCATTTCCATTAACTGCTATTATCTCTGTCTTTCTAACAACCCTAAGAAAAAGAAAATGGCACTGAGTAAAACTAAGGACTTTGCAAAAAGAACTACACCCAGTAAACAGTTGAGCCAGAGCATTAATATTGTTTCTTTTAGGCCGGGCGCGGTGGCTCAAGCCTGTAATCCCAGCACTTTGGGAGGCCGAGACGGGCGGATCACGAGGTCAGGAGATCGAGACCATCCCGGCTAACACAGTGAAACCCCGTCTCTACTAAAAATACAAAAACCTAGCCGGGCGAGGTGGCAGGTGCCTGTAGTCCCAGCTACTCGGGAGGCTGAGGCAGGAGAATGGCGTGAACCCGGGAGGCGGAGCTTGCAATAAGCTGAGATCCGGCCACTGCACTCCAGCCTGGGCGACAGAGTGAGACTCTGTCTCAAAAAAAAAAAAAAAAAAAAATTGTTTCTTTTTCTGTTTTCAAGGTCTATATTCTTTCCAGCATAATCTTCTACCCAATATAAACATCTCCTCAACAGTGGCTCTGAGAGATAGTGATACCTATCTTATCTCAATAATCAAAAGTTCCTAAGTGAATGAGCCTGAGAATCTGTTCCTATTTTCCTGATGAACCTGCTTCATCAGCCAGAACCAGGATAGGCATATCAACCAATTCCTGTGTCTTCCGTCTTTTCCCCAATAATCGATTCCTAATTTTCTACTTGGGTCTTCCTGGACTTCTGTGTGTTCCACAGTTCCCTGAATACAATAATGATTATATTAAGCATCAGCCATAACCTTACGAAAAGAGAAAGAACCTAGACAGGTGGGGTCTTTCTGATCTGCACAGGTATCACCTATAATCACTGGTATTACGAGGAGCCCTTCCTTAGTCAGATGCTCAGAATGATTGCTTACCACTCATCTTTTGGGGTCTATGTATCCTTGCTCAGAATAATTGCTTACTGCTTATCTCTTTGGGTCTATATATCCTTGTTTATCTACTGTTTTGTTTTGTTTTGCTTTTTAAATCAAATACAAAGAGAATTCTGATAAATCAGTGACAGAATGTCCAACTGGTGTGTTTCACAGCTTCTCACAGGTCCTACAACCAATGACTATCTTCCTTGATTCCATTTTATTACTAGATTCCTATTTATGCATCCCACTGCCAGACAAAATCTGCAGAAAGATGCTTATCTAGACCTGGTTATCCATCATTTTGATGGCTACTGATCATTTGATTATGTTTTACTATCACTGCACCTGAAAGACAACAGCTTTGAAGCTAGGTAGATTTTGATTTGAAAGCTAGTTTTGCCTTTTACAAGGTTTGAATGGATAAATTATATATGTTCCTCAATCATATATAGATGAGACAAAAATGATTTTTCTGCCCTCTTGAGATTGTGAGGATTACATAATACACGAAGTATCTAATACATGTCTATCATGTAGTATCTCTTCATGGTGCCTAGCATTATTGAAGATAATGCACAATTGTTCTTCTTAACACACTTTCCTTTGGTGCTTGATTTGGTTAGATTTTTTAATAGTGACATTCGTATTTTATTTTGCTTTAACATTATGTTGATTTTTAAAATCTTGCATGATCTTGTCAGCATTCCTGGACTACTGATCTCTCCTTTCTTTAGCATAGCCATGTCCCATCACTGCCTGAGACAGCATTAAATGATGACTGAACAATCTCAAATCCCTGATTAAACACTGTCCAATATAATTTGTTGCTAACAATACGTGATGATCAGTACTCTTCGAGTACAATTCCATGACGAGATGCAGAAGACCTAAGGAGTAAACATGTGAAATCTTGGAACAGTAGGGGCATTGCAGGTATACATACAGCGAGGTCATGGATAGCCTACCAGAAATCATTATTTCTAGAATATTTAATATCTTTTAGTGCCAATTTTTATACAGAGTTGTGTATCTGAAATCCTTCCTTTCACAAAAGTATTTACAAATCCTTACTAAAATGTTTTAAGTACATTGACTAAAATGTCTTCACCAGAATCTCATGTATGAATAGATTCTTAATATTTCCAGGAGGACATTTTTTCCAACTTCTGATTGAAAAAAAAAATATGTGTTTTTACTGAAACAACAAAAAAGCTATTTTGTACTTCCTTTACATGTTGCTGTGTACTTTGATCCTTCCTTTCTACAAATTTTCCACATATCTTTTATTTCTTTATGAATAGCTGAGTACATTGCGGGGGGGAGGGGAAGCCAAACACTATGAAGTTATAAAGAATAGTTGTCCAGCAGATAAACATCAGTATTGTAACACAAGTTTAAACAACCATAAGTATAAATAAGCACAAAGCAAGAGAATAAAAATTTGAATTCTAACTGGAGTTCTATATATTGATCCAAAACTTCCATTCTAAGCTATATGCATCATCTGTCATAACTATGTCATTTCCAGGAAGAAAGGGAGACATTTAACAGTCATGTGAAACTGGCATACATAGGTAAAGGACAAGTTTAAGAAAATGTGGTGCATATTTATCAGTGAGAAAGGAGAATAAGTGTTGAAATTAATTTTAATAGAGCCGATTGCAATGTCTATGTCCATTGCTAGATTTTAATACTCCTACAGTTTTATGATCTCCACTTAATGAATATTCATAACTATTGAGACTTAGAACTCATATAGACACACATTGTCCTTGTCATCATAATCCACCTACATATGTGAACTAGAAGAATGGAAAGCTAGATGAGTAAGTTTACTGCCTATAATAGCTGACTAGGGCTAGTGTAACAAAGGACCACAAATAGAGTAGCTTAAGCAATGCGAATTTAGCATCTCACAGTTCTGGAGGCTTTGAGGACAAAATCTGTTCTGGGCCTCTCTACTTGGCTTGTAGATGACTATCTTATTCTCCCTGTGTCTTTTCATATCATCTTCACTCTATGCATGTTTGTTTCTGTGTACAATTTTTCTCTTTTTGTAAGGAAACCAGGCTTACTGGATTAGGACCCGATCTCAACTCATTTTACATTGATTACCTCTGTAAAGGCCTGATCTCCAAATAAAGTCACATTCTGACCAGGGAGGTTAGAAGTTCAACATAGTTTTCCTTGGAAGATAAAATTCAACCCATGTATTGCCCTTACTACCTGGTCTAATCTTACTGTTCTGTAGACCTTATCCTTCTTTCTGACATCAGTTTCCTGGGCAAGCAAACAAGGTCGTGGGCTGTAACATTTGCCAGTATCCAAAAGGACTTCCAATTCCTAGTATGCAGCATAGGTGGGACAACACATATTTATTAAACATCTTATTGAAAATTATGACTATTTTCAGCACATGATACTATAGTTTTAGAAGAGTTTTGCAGTATAGAAGTTTTGAGTTCACAAACACTGTGGTCTTTTGGTACTTTTTTTTTTTTTTTTTACATTGCACAAACTCCTCCCCAGACCTTCTCATAAAGTAGTGTGAGCTAAACCCTGTGTTGTTTTCCTTAAATGGCTACAGTTCATTTGTATGTGCTTTTTTTTAATAACTATATTAATATATGGATAGTGCTCTCAATTGAAGTAGCCAGAAATGTGCCTGATCAGTACCATCACCAATGAACCTTCTGCTCCTTTTATTGGCTCTTCAGCTGTGTTCTTGGCTCACCTGACACTTGAGTTCATATGAAGGTAAACACTGCGCTTCCCTCTTTAATATCACCTCTGAATTCACTAAGTTAACAAATACTATTCTACTAACTAAATCTAGTTATATTCTCCATCAAAAATGTTTTTATCCTGTGATTAATATTATTCAATAAAGTAAATAATCAAAATAGAAACTAGAAGTTAATATACAAAATTAGATCCCCCACATGTATTATGTATACATAATACATATTCATATAAAAATGTGTCTCTATATTCATGGTAACTATTTTGTCTGCACCTCTTCAGAAATCTACATGATTTGTATCTATTATTAGATTATTGAGAACTTGTACTTCATCTGATGAATTTGGAATTTCTGTAACACAGTTATTATATGTGTATGCATATCTGTAATATTTAAATCATTTATTAGTATACAGGTAAAATGGTTATGCATTTTATAGATATAAGCTCGTCTGTAAAGTGATATGATTAAAAAGGTATATGGCATACTCTCTACTATTGAGCAAAATAACTTTATGTGCAGAAGTGTGACATGTGCATCTAAATGTAAAAAAGCATACGCAGCCTTTCACAGTTAGTTGCCAGGTGGCTGGCTCAGAAGACAAGCAGCACAGGATTCAAAGAGGAAGCCAGAACTCTACTGGTTGATGAAGAACAGAGAGGAGGTGGGCTTGATTAGTCTCAGGGAAGGATGAGACTTAAGAAAAGAAAACTGTTAGGATATGGTGTCATGAAAGAAGGAGTAATACAAAGTTGTTGTTTAGTAAATTTTGCTTTGTCAAACAGTTTATATATAATACATTTGAGGAGGTTGTGGTGGAAATACCTATGAAGTACTTTGAATATCAAGTGAATTTAGGGTATTTTCTTACTCTCAAGGGATATTTCTAAGCAAAATTTAGAAGATGTGATTTAAGGATCTTCTCTATTATTAATGTTTAGAAGAGGCTTGAGGGATGATAAATGCTGACAGGAACTGATCATGAGAGGTGAAGCCAGCTGGATTTCTGGGTTGGGTGGGGACTTGGAGAACTATTCTGTCTTATAAGCGAATTGTAAAATGCACCAATCAGCACTCTGTAGCTAGGACTGTAAAACGCACCAATCGGCTCTCTGTAGCTAGCTAGAGGATTGTAAAATGCACCAATCAGCACTCTGTAAAAATGCACCAACCAGCAGGACACGAGTGGGGACAAATAAGGGAATAAAAGCTGGCCACCCCAGCCAGCAGTGGCAACCCACTCGGGTCCCCTTCCATGCTGTGGAAGCTTTTATCTTTCACTCTTCACAATAAATCTTGCTGCTGCTCACTCTTTGGGTCCACACCACCTTTAAGAGCTGTAATACTCATCAGGAAGGTCCACGGCTTCATTATTGAAGTCAGCCAGACCAGAACCCACCAGAAGGAACAAATAACGGACACAATAGCTGCTAGGACTAGTAGGTAGAAAGAAAAAGAGGTCTACCAAAACAGCCCGAAGGAGAGAAAATGTAAAGCTTGATTACTTAGTAAGTGGACTTAGAAGGGAAGATAGAACCCTCAGAAAGGAGTATATTTTGGGGGGTTATAAAGTAGAAAACATAAGAAGTGATGAGTTCCACTTTCAACATATTGGTTAAACACTAAATAAAGTCACATTTGTTGTAATTTGGAAGTAATTTATAGAGAGATGGCAGATGAAATCAGAAACTTATTTAACAAATATTTATTAAAAACCTTCAAAGTGCCAAACTTTGGAGATAAAAAGGGAGATAAGATATATGTTATCCTTGTTGTTTAGTAGGAGAGACAAACAAACACAAAAAGTAAATAAATATTTGAGAAAATACATGGAGAGAAGAGCCCTAGGCCAATTAGCTTTGCAGTAAATATAAATGCTGCTTGATACAGTAGAAGTTCAGTGTCAGTGAAATTCAGTGAAGAGATGCTTAGTAATTAACAATGATCAACTGGGTCCAAAATACCTCTGAACTTCTTGAATATGTCATCCTATTTGTTCATTTGTTTTTCATTTCCATGGTAAACAGAATATTTTATCCTTTAATATGGAAAGGTGGGAAAAGAAAGGAGAAGCTAAAATTCCTTGTTGGAGAACATAACTTATTCCCAAGTGAAGGCTTTCTCATTGAGTAGATTTTAATTGTCTCTTATCTCACATTTCATGAGGCATCATAGTGAGAAGAGGTAGAGCATAAAAACTCTAACTTGATTTTCTACGTCTTAAGTGATGTTATATTTTTATCCATGTTTCTGATGAGGTGAATAACATTACTGTATATCAGATAGGTGCTTCAACACTGGTGGATAACCTTGTATAAAAATTGTTTGAAAAATCTGACTTCTAGCCATCTTCCTATTGAGCTAGTATTATAGTTGCAGACGGCTGGCTGAGAACTTCAGGGTATAGTGCTCCAATCCTCCTGAGTCCAACACTCATCCTGGGGGTAAGGAGAGGCAGTTTGCCCTGGGAAGCTGAGATGAATGTAGGGTGACCATTTTCTTAGCCTAGATGTACTCAGGCAACTGTTGAAGTGGGCAAAGTTCGTCCTTGGCATTTCCCTTACCCATTACAACTTATACCTAATTAACATGAGGTAAAATAATGATTATGCAAATAATTAAATGTGTCACATTAATTTTTATGTCAGTTTCATTAGTTCACAACATCCTATTTCAGAAGGGAACATGAACTTTCTATGGTGGTCTTATTTTATTCACATAGCAAGTCATTGGTTACTAGGTTTAAATTTAGAGAAAACATATTTTCATATCAGTTTTTTCTTCAATTGTGCAAATTTATGGGGTACACGAGGAATTTTGTTACATATTTATAATGCATAGTGATTAAAAAGTCAGGGTACTCAGGGTATCCATCACCCAAGTACAACACGTTTTTGTTAAGTGTAGCCATTCTACTCTACTATCAAAGACTGAATTTATTCCTCCTCCCTTGTTTGTACCCTTTAATCCATTTCTCTTCATCCTTGTATCAGTTCTTATAAGTCAACTTCAGTCCTGTCATCATCAGGAAAGGTTTTTTTTCTCTTTACTTTTAAAGTAGATGACCCCATTTGGTTTCCTTTCTACACATTCCTATAGCTTTTATGTATAACATATTAAATATTAATGATCTAGTTTTATTGACTTGTAAATGTCTTTTTATAAATCTGTCATTTTCCCATATGGATTTTAAGCTTCTGAAAAAGTGTCTGTGCCTAATAAATCAAATAATACACCATTCAATATGTTGTAAACATTCAATAAATTCTTTTATGTGATTGAAGATGGTCACCAAAGATTTTGAGGAACATTTGCACAAAAGAATTTGGTCTGGATATGAACATATTAACCATGGTATATTGGGAGGAAGGGAGATTAATATGTGATAATATGTTTTATATATAATTAGTATAACTCATCTTGCTTTACTATAAAATACATAATGTAATAACATTAGTGCCCTTTAGCATAAAACACTATTTGGAAATAACACCGAAATAATATCAAAATGACAAGCTACTTAGCAGGCAACTGGTATCTTAAAGGATGTTTGATTTCTTATAAAATCTTACAGATATAATATGTAAAATAATAGACAAATCAATACTATTTCTTAAACGGCTAAATCAATATTAAAAAATATCTCAGAAAACTGTTCTCTTCTCAAGCTATGTGTCAATAAGCAACCTATGAAAGGTGGAGACATTAAAAAAAAAAAAAAAA
>NW_012105675.1:1302368-1305003 GCF_000951045.1 Mandrillus leucophaeus | reverse complement strand
GGCAAACTTCTAAACTCTTTCCTTAAGGTATTAAGGAGGCAAAAGACTTCTGCCGTGAAAGAAAGGGACAAAGAGACAAAGAAAGAAAGGGACAAAGAGACAAAGAAAGAAAGGGAGGAAGGAAGGAAAGAACGAAGGGAAAAAAGAAGGAAGGAAGAAGAGAGGGAGGAAGGCAGGCAGGCAGGAAGGAAGGAAAAAAAGAAAGAAAGAACAGGTTCGGGCCTGGGGAATGGTGGTAGCACGAATAGAGTCTTAGGGAGCAATAATTGGGGTATCTAAAATTGTTATTCTTGGCATACCGCCCCATAACATGTAGGGATATTTGCAAGTGAAGGAAACTGATATCATATTCCCTACATGGAATTTTCCAATCAACAGGATCCCTAGACACATCCTACTGGCTCAGAATCGTGGTAAAGCCAACAGGAGGTGACAGGTGGTTTTACAAGAAGGAAGGGATCAATGAAGGCTCACTGTTTCTGCAGAGCTGATGCAACCTGGGAAGGAATCCCTGGGCTTCCCACACACCCAAAGAACCAAGGAGATGCTGTGGCATTCATAAGCTTGACACTTTCATGGCCCCACCCCAAGAAGCCATCCAGAAGTGAAAAATCCCTAAGAAAGCTGTGGGGCAGACTATTCATTGAAGATGTGAGGGAGAAGTAATCATTTCTCTGCAGAATTATTGGTACCATGAGGTTATGGAGTATGTGGCCAGCTAGGCATTGAAGGAACACTTAATGTGCCACAAGTTAGTCTTATAATAACACAAAAGAGTTAGTATAAGATATGTGAGGAAGCAGAGGACCTAAAATTACACAGCTAGATATAACCAGTACCACAAAACAGGCTGGGTAAAAACCCTGACAGTCAGAGCCAGTAGATAATTGAGCACAAACTAAACAAACAACCTGTATTTTTTTTTTTCAGAGTCCTAAACATAAACAGAGTTTCTACTCTTTCCAAGCTCCCCTCACTACTATTCTTTGGATGGACTTGAAATATTTTGGGAGTTTAGAATGTGCAACAGGAAGGAGAAGAATTCAAAATAGCTTAATTCTCCTACTGTCTATTCTACTTGAGACTACTCAAACCTGAAGGAATTGAAAGCATACCAAGGTGGACTGAATTTAACTAATTGGGATAGAGTCACCTATAGATGACTTGCTACAGGGGTGAGGCATGCTGAGAATTCAGAACTAAGAACATTTCGTGAAACTCCAGCTTTATATTTGCTTATATCTGAGGCTAAATATTCAATTAGATTTGTTAGTCAAATGAATCAAATGATCGGTATTGTTTAATACAACCTCTTACAACAGTAAGAGAGTCTTCCGGACCAGAAACCATTTCTTAACTCTAACGCATCAAGAAGTTGAGACGCGAAAATGAATACTATGTATAGTTTCTAAAAAATTGGACGTATAAAGAAAACTTATCTCAAAAACTAAGTGCTGATTATTTTTCTTGGTAATCATTGATTGAAGAAAACTTCCCATGTATAACAGGATTAACAATAATACCAGAACAGGTCATCATTTTTCAAGCATGTTAGTTTTATGTGTATGCCTATTTCAACTCAATGTAATTGATTGCAATTATTATTGTCTATTTATAAAGTTGTGAATCCTTTGGCCTGATGGACATCTTTAGTTTTACAGCCTGGCAAACAGAAGTTGCTTTATATTTCATTCAACTTCAAGTATTCCAGTAGTGAAATTCTGAAAAGAGAATTGGCTGTCTGCCATCACAAAGAATTCAATCGGAACAAATATATTTTTCCCTCCCACATGTTTATGTAATGGTACCAAGTACACTAATATATAGTCTATGTTAATTTTACTTCTGAAGCAAAGACATATAAGAAAATATTTCTTTAAGATAATTTGCTTCAGACTTCTTTGTGAGGCTTATGAGCTTTTTCCCTAAATCTGTGATTTTTAGTGGGTGTTTATGAAATGTTTAAAAAATCCTGGTTGAATGAATGTGTGTTAAATAAGAGATTCACATAAGAGACAGTAGCCCTTGGTAGTTTGCTGTGATCTTTTTTTCACATTGCATTTCTATGAATAAAAATCCATATTGTCTTCTGAGTTTCCAGAAGAACTCCTTGCTCTTACTACGCTATTAGTAGGATAGTCAGTGACTGAATTCATCTCTTCAGCAGGATTCCAGGTTACTTAAACTCATATCCTAATCCTATCTTTTGGTGTAGGACAATATTTCTCAGTCACAAAGCAAATGATCTCTGTAATTTTTAGCAAAGTCCTGAAGTGGCTCCAAAATTTAGTAATGGTCTTCTTGACTTATCCTACAAAAGCTTTAGATTGTGATGCCTGAGTCTTGGAAAGGGTCTTCACCAAGGCAAGACCCAAAAGATTATCTAGGTCTCTTAGATCAGTGATCCTCAAACTTTAAAGTGTGTCTTGAATCAGGGGGATCTTGCTGAAATGCAAATTTTGGAGTCTGTAGATTTGGTTAAGATTCTGCATTTCTGGCTGGGCGCAGTGGCTCAAGCCTGTAATTCCAGCACTTTGGGAGGCCAAAACGGGCGGATCACGAGGTCAGGAGATCGAGACCATCCTGGCTAACATGGTGAAACCACGTCTCTACTAAAAAATACAAAAAACTAGCC
>NW_012105675.1:1298598-1299087 GCF_000951045.1 Mandrillus leucophaeus | reverse complement strand
CCAAGTAACAAATTGAGATTTACAGGTGATTTTTAGACACAGTATATATTATAAGGATACAATTTTTCGCTGCTTTAAAATCAATTAACCATGCATCTAGAGTATGTCAAAAATCAACTTTAAAAAGTGAAACTATGACTCATAATTTTAATTTTCTTAAATGTTAGCTCTCATATCAAATTCTCCTAATCTTATCTCATTAATAAAGGACATTATTAAAGGCATATATATCATAGGTATAATTTTGAGCTTTACAGTATTTTTTAAATTGACTTTAACTAACATTTATCATAGATTAAAATGAAATATGTCATTGCTTGTCAGTAAAAATGGTGTTTTTCCAGCATATTAAAATATAAATTGTTCCCTACAGTAAAAGTCCTAAAGTTCCACAGTAATATTAGCAATAGTTTATGGTCAAATATAATGTGATGATGTGAAATATCACCTACATATGCCCTTTCCTGCTTCCCTCAGCTATCACCGGCA
>NW_012105675.1:1291195-1295748 GCF_000951045.1 Mandrillus leucophaeus | reverse complement strand
AAAAAAAAAAAAAAGATTCTGCATTTCTAACAAGTTCCCAAGAAGTGATACTGATGTGGCTAATTAGGGACTTAGATTTGAAGCAGGAAGGCTTTAAAAGGTCTTACATCCTTATGAGGGATATGATGCACCATACTAAAGTTCAATATTTATTGATTTTAATTGCAAAGATCACAAGTTTCTTGCAACTAATAGTATATACAATCATATACATATGGCAGAAGGAGGAATTCAGTGACGTTTCAGCATTATAAAAGTTGAGATTCATACATCGGGGATAAAGCTTCTGTATTGTTAGTTTTTCTTTATTTAGAATGAAGTATTAGAGAAAAATACTAGTAATTCATACATAAACTGGGTGCTTTATGGCTTACCATATGCTTCTGATTCCTGTGGCATATTTACCTGTGCTTTTCCACAAATTGCTTTTTAATATTGCACTTTACCTATTATTTTTCCTATTTCATGTTGATACTTGTTTAAAAGAGACATGTTTGAGAGGTTTAGAATATTTTCATATTAAATCCACTTATTTTAAAACAAAGTCTGAGTCATGGGTAAGGAAATCATTGGTACTAAGGAAATGCCTACAAATATTTCCCTTATTTTATTTTTTAATACATAATTGACACATACTAATTGTACATATTTATGGGGTATACTGTGATGTTTCAATGCATAAAATATAATGACCAAATTGGTGTAATTACCATATCAATCACTTTAAACGTTTACTTTTTTTGTGGTGGCAACATTTAAAATATTTTAGCTGTCTTGAAATATACAGTATATTGTTCTTTGCTATAGTCACCCTAGTGTGTAATAGAACACTGAAACTCATTCTTCTCGTCTAGCTAAATTTGTACCCATTGACCACCCTTTCCTGGTCCTCTGACCTCCCCACCACGTTACCAGCCTCTGGCAACCACCATCCTACTCTCTACTTTCAGGAAATCAACTAATTGATTCTACATATGAGTGAGATTATGTAGTGTTTGTCATTCTGTACCTGGCTTATTTCACTTAATATTGTCTTTAATGATCTGTGACTTGATGAGAATAACGATGGAAATAGTCTATATTATCACCTATGTGTCCTGTCAAAATCAACTAGAAAGTGAGGGTTACCACACCAGGGTCTTTCTGAATGAGATAAAAACACCACTTTTTACATTGTGCTGGGTTTAAATGCTACCACTTACAGGGTTGTACTGATCTAAAGTGGCACCATTAACAGTGGTGTGGCAAACCACCGTTAACCACCTGCAGTTTTGTGCTGGGCAAAACTGATGCTACCTCTTGTGTTGTGACTAAAGCACTTCTTTTCACAGTTGCATTCCAAGTTAAGAGCTCATATTGATAGAACCGGCCAAAGCGAACCTCAAATCCCACTGTATCCCATTATATGCTGGGTGGATTCTAATAGTTAACCTTTACCTGCTCCTAAAGTACAATACCCTTCTTAACAGTACACAGGTGAAGAACAACTGCATGCTATGAATTGAGCTTACACGATGGTCAAAACACAAAGCAACAGACCAAGGCTACCTTCTGAGTGCAAGCTTTGTCCAGATATCAGCAACATCCCCCAGACAGGCAGAGTGTTAAAGCCTCACTTGTGTGCATTAGCTGCAGCCTTTCACACTACTGCACTTAATGGAAAAAGCTACCAACCAAAGCACTCCACTCAACAAAAGTGTTTGTAGCAAATAAACGCTACTTTCCACAGTCCTAGAAGAGTAGACAAGGCTAGGTCATGTAAGGTTGAGGCTAAAATGCCTCTTCACAATAAAGCAATACTATCCGCTGAATCCATCAAAAAGTATGACAATCCTGGATAGATCATGCATGAAAAATAGAGACTATCCTAGGCAGACCAACAATCCGGCCTGTGTAGTAATTGTAATCATCAGATATGTCCATAGAACATGCCAGTTAAAGTGCACCAGCTCTAAAGAGGGAAAAATCCCTAACACCACCACAATCTCTGTACATAAAAGAGATGACACACTTCAAACTGGTGACCTCTGACAAAGGCATATATTAAGATAATTGGCACATTCCAGTGATTGATCTCCCCTTGGCATTACACTGGGAATAAGAAAGAGATTCTGGAAAACACTCAGAGGTAGAGATGGATATAATCCAAATCATGGGGATCTGGCAGAAGTTACACATTCTGGCCCAGATGCTTTGTAAACATAGACGAAGGCGAGGTTGAAAACAATAATACAGGAATACTTTTTAGATCGTGGGAGTTTGTTGATGGGAAGAACAGAACAACCTAAAATGTGTTAAAATACTAACTTTGTTTTTCAATACCTAAAAACTATTTTCTATTATTATATCTGTTTGATATAGAATTAATTAGTTCCTGCAACCATAGAAACACAACACTTTTCTATGATGAAGATAGTGAAGATAAGAGAAAGAAAAAAATACGATTCTGTCATAGCAGGCTTCTGTGGCCACATGATGATACATACTTTTAATAAAAGTAGTTAAGGAGTGAAACTGCACTGACGGGGGTCCCCAGTGTGTGACAGAATCACTTAAAGAATCAAACAACTGACAGTTCCTTTCAAACTAGTGACAAGAGTTTACATTCAATTTTTATGTCTTATGTGCCTTGTTGGCCAGAAACATAGAGTTGTTGTTTTTTATTTATTTGTATTATGTATCCTTCAGGCATTCTAGCAATCAAGGGGATATTATAAGAGAAGATGAAAAATCTTTATGCTCTTAATCCACAAAAAGCTAAAATATGCATTTGGATTTTACGGTTTTAATGAAGGAGAGAAAACACTCCCCAACAGAATAGGGAAATTCAGGGTCAAAAGTTAGAGCAGTATCTAAGCTAGTTCTAAACTCCAGTCTTGGTGGGGAAAAATCATTTATTTACACATTCTTTCTAAAAATTTATTTGTTGGAAGCCTGTGTTGTCATATTCTAGGAGTTGTCACGTCTATTACCATTGCCTCCCTTTTTCTCCCACATTTCATTTGCAAAACATTAAACAATGTTGTTGCTTCTAATTTTAACATACTTCCAGAAGCTGACAATGAAGCTCCACATCCTCTGTTACTATGCTGGTTCAACCCACTGTCATTTCTTACTCAGACTGCTACACTCACCTCCTTACATTCTTCCCACTCACCTCCTACAGTTCCTCAAAACAACCCTTCTGCTTTTGAAATATGATCATGTTCTACTACAAATTTACAAAGAAAAAACAAACAAAAATGTTACATGATATTAATTTTACATTCCCCTAAGTTACTCTTATATCTTTGTACCTTTTTTTACCTTTTCTTTTCTTTCTTTTTTGTCTAATTTTTTTGTGCCCTTCAACAGAGAATTTTCAAGGGGAATTTTCTCTACTTATCACGTCCAGTTCTTGACCTCTGTTTCATTTCCCTAACTCCAGCTTGGTGTCTTCCCATGTTATCCTACTCAAATGGCTACGTCTCAGTCTCCATCATATTTGTAATCATTGCAGCATTTGATATGCTGACTTTTTCCTCATATTTAGGTCATTTCTTTAACTTGGTTTCTCTGGATTATACTCTGCTGGCTTGCTTTCTACTTCTCTGGCAATTTGTTCTCGAGTTTTTATCTCGGTTCCTTCCCCAGACATTGTTTAACCTTATCTGCAGATTGTATAGGAACTTCTGTTACTCATCTACTAACCCCTCTCTAGGAAATCTCATCTGGTTCCATGCCTATAAAGCCAGAGATATCTTGAAAAGAGTCAACTTTGTGTATATTTCTATCACTGATTTCTGGAGACCGCAGACTTATATGTCCAACCACCTAACCAACATTTGCATAGAAGAATCACAAATTTAACATATTCAAAGTGGAGCTCTTAGTCGTTCTTTCAACTTTCGTACACTTCCAGTCTTCACCATTTAGTAAACAGTCCACCTGTTTAAAACTATACTTAGCTGCTCAAGGCAAAAACTTAAGAATTGCCCTCGTTTTCTTTCCATATTCTTAAAGAAATGGTTACTTTTCTCCATCTCTATTGGAATTTCAATATTAATTTTTATTATTCCATTATACTAAGCAATTTTAAGTTCAAACTACTGGCATTTCAGTTTGCATAAAATCTTTATTTTGGGCATTTGTCTGCAAATGTTTGGCACTCTATATTTTTCTTACTCTCCCCTTTCCTGCCTTCTCTTATCCTTATTCAGGACACCTGTATCTCAAGTCCCCCCAGCCTCTCTTTACTCCACAACTCTTACAAGGTCAATATCTTGTTATCTCTCTTCCCATACCCACTGCCAAATAAAAAAGGTTTTGTTGAGGGTCCAGGTGCAGTGGCTCATGCCTGTAATCCTAGCACTTTGGGAGGCTGAGGCGGGCAGATCACTTGAAGTCAAGAGATTGAGATCATCCTGGCCAATATGGTGAAACCCCACTTCTACTAAAAATACAGAAAATTAACCAGGTGTGGTGGCACGCGCCTGTAGTCCCAGCTACTCAGGAGGCTGAGGCAGGAGAATCACTTGAACCCAGGAGGCAGAGGTTGCAGTGAGCCGAGATCA
>NW_012105675.1:1275057-1291145 GCF_000951045.1 Mandrillus leucophaeus | reverse complement strand
GCAGGAGAATCACTTGAACCCAGGAGGCAGAGGTTGCAGTGAGCCGAGATCACGCCACTGTACTCCAGCCTGGTCGACAGAGTGATTCCATAAAAAAAAAAAAAAAAAAAGGTTTTGTAAAAAGAATATTCTGAAATAAGCAGATGTCTGGTGAAGAGAAGAGGTAAATAATGAGTTGGGTTCTGCTGGTGTCAGCAGGGGTTTACATTTGCTGGCCAAGAAAAAGCTATCCCAATCTCCCTTCAGAGAACCATCAAAAAGATACACGGGCTTAAGATAACATTTCCTTAGGAGAAAAGATCAACTTAACGTCTCTTAAAGCCTCTAAACAGGGCAGGAAAGTCTGGGCCAACATAGAGAAGTTACATCAATAGCAGCAGCAGCAGCTTGGTGATCTTCACGCATAGTGGGCTGAAGTTAAAAAAAGCAGAGTCATCAATGGTTCACAATTTACATTATAATTGTAATTTATTATTTGCGTTCATAGTTATATCAGTTTATGCTTTGATATTTTATAATACGTTTATCATATCTTTATTTGAAATATGGTAAATATTTATTTCTATACATACTTGGAAAAATATATTCTGAACAACTTTTTCTTAATGCTAGCATCCCTGGTGTTGTGGCACTTTTCAGAATAAACTAGCATGGTCAAGATGATTGGCATTAGCCTTCTTCTTTAATCATCTCAAACCATTGTTTCCTTTGCTTACTATGGTCTTCCTGTGTTTGCCTCCTTTTCATTTCTTACTCTAAACTCTTTCCTGCCGTAGCCTCTATTTGTCTGGAATGTTCTTGCCATGAATCTGGAGAGTGGCTTTACTGACACATATCTACAACACATAATTTGTACAGAGGTCTAAATATTTTTTCCAGATTTACATTCAATGACCTTTATATAACAGATATTTCTATTATATCAAGTACTGTGTTATCTACTCAGAAATATCGTCCTATCTTAACCTTGCCACTTGTGAATTACTTAATATCATTGCCATTTGAGGAATTTCAGAGTGGCTCACTGATTTGCACAAACTCTTACAACTAATAAACAACAATGCTAGGGTTTGAACCCAGGGTTTCTGAGTTTGGATCTCCTTTCCATTAATCTCTGAGATCACTCATGCTTTTGCCTTTCTGTATCCAGCAATCTCTTCTATTTCTATTACTATCAATGGTAGTTTTTGAAATTGTACTCTGTGTAACTGATGCTTTTATGCTTTATTTGACTTGTATAATCACTACTCTCCTCTGTTTTTCCACTTTCCCCTCCCACTGCATTCACTGAATTTCTCTTCTGCTTACATAGAGGCCTGTTTATCTCTGCTCGTGACGTTTATCTTCCCCTGCATGATCCTCCCTCCTCTATACCTGAAGTTCATCTGTCAAGGACTGGCTATACTCTCATTAGCCTAGTGAATCTCTCCCTAAATCGTTCTTCTGTAAAACTCTCTTCCTTAGTCATTTAGATAGGGTGTGGATGTACTACATACAACATGACTCATCTTGTATTACTCACCTTAATTTTTCTGCTCATTAACTTTCCCCTATACCCAATAATATTATAAAAATATAAGGATAGGAAGCTCATTTTATATTTCTGTAAACATTGTGTGCCATTCCTTCTATTCCAGTGTTGGAGATACAGTATTTGTTTTATATTAATATACACTTGACTGATAATAGCCATTAACTTTTAAGTTGATATTAACATGTAAATGTGTATGTTGGGATTTTCTTTGTACTCAAATATGTTTTCTTCAAATATATTTAAAGTGTAATGATTTAGGAACATCAATGTACTTTCTAAATATTTATAGGAAGGAATTTGTGACTCGAACTAACATGTGTATTCGCTATAGAAAACATATTCCCAAGATCACCTTTGATTCATTTTCTATTAGTATATTTCTTCAAGGCGAAATTACTGTTTTCATATTCTAAATATACATGTGCTTTACTTCAGATCCTTCTTCGGAAGCAGTATTTTTCTGCTTTTAGTGCTTTAGAATGTTGAATATATGAATACTGAATATTCAGTGTAGAACTTATTGAATTCTATGTTGAAATTAATTAGAGAACTTAAATATGCACATTTAACACGCTTCCAAATTATTTCATTTTGCATGTTATTGATGGTGATTTTCTCTGAAATTGTAAAATCGTGACTACATTTGTCTGGCTTATTCCCATCTTGTTATTCAGGTAGACAGTATTTACAAAGCATTTACCACTACGAAAGAAGATATTAATTTTAAAGCTGCCCCTTCAAAGTCATCCCCTTGTATTATGACAGTGTTTGTGTTACCATTTTGCTGTACTGCTTTAGTTTCACAAACATGTTCATGTTTCACGTTCCGTCAACACCATTTTCTATCTACAATCCTGGTCCCTGCCATAGCAGATACCTGCTATTGAATTTCTCGCTCCTTTATGGGAGACACTGTGTCTTTAAGCCAGTTTACCTTGTGCATTGCTTTGTTTAGATCCTCCATGTGTATACTTTCTTCCAAAGAAAGCTCATTCTCTCTATAATGGTAGCAAATGGAGCTTTGTTTCCATGTTCTATTCTATGAGGAGATCCTGTACAGTATAGAGCAGGCTGCTTCTATAGCTGCTTCTCTAGTGTCAGAGACATGATATCCAGCGGATTACTCACACTGCAAAACCTCTTCATTTCTGAGTTACTGTTTCTTAGTAGCCAACATGACCTCATTGCAATATGACCTGGTTCTCAAAATATGGCATAAACTTCATAAACTGTTAACTGATCCTCACTCCCACACACATTACGGATTGTTAGCTGAATTCTGATTTAACTTCACTTGCCTGGAAAAAAGTTGATTAATGATATTCTTGCCAATTACTAGACTATTGTTGATGATTCTCTGCCTAGGTACATAACGTTCTGGATAAACTTACATGTCTAGCACTTTATGGTGTCCTGAGTTAGAGTTTTTACTTTATTTTGGTGGCTATGTTAAAATATTATGTCTTGTTGAAGAGATTTCTTAGATGAGTTATTTAAAGTTCTTAAAACTCTAAATAAAGTCAGTCAAAATATGGATAATCATTACTATGAGCCACATACATTCTCTGAAGATGTATTATAGAGAGGCATCTACTAAACAATGGATAATTAACTATGATACAGAGTATAGTATCTTCCCTCCAAAAGTTTACAGTATAGTAGTACTATTAATAAGAAAAATAACTGGCAGTAATTTACTGCTTATGATGTTCCAGATATTGCACTAATTTATTGAAAAGGATTATCTCATTTTATCTGTATAAGATGATAATGCAAAGACTGCGGGCATTTCAGGCTAGAGAACATGACATGAAGAAAGGTACCATGGTTAAAACAGATTTGGCACGTTAAAAAGAAAATGAGTAAACTACTTTAATTAGAGCAGTTTTTATTTAGAGAAAGGGTAAACCATTTTCAGAGAGGATCCTTTAGCCATTATGCTGAGTTATGTCAGTTATTATGCTGAGAAGTTTGAGATTTATCATCTCACCAATGGTTAGCACTAATGTTTTCATTATATCTGACTGAGTTTATGGGGTGATGGTAATGGAGCTAAGACTTCTTTGAAGTGGGTTAATCAGTCAGCAGATTTCAGGATGGATTGAAAGAGAGAAAAATAAAAACTGATTGCACAGAAACCAGAAAGAAATCAGCAGGCTAGACATGAGGCCATTTGGAATGGGATTTAATTAAATGAATGAACAAAATACATGATATGAGATATATATCAAGAAAAGAATAGATGATATGACATATTATAATAGAAGAAATAAGCTAACATGGTAGCTGACTGAATTCAGAGGAAGAAAAATAGGAAGGAAGGAAAGAAAGAACAATTCATTTTACAAGAAAATCCTGACTTTGTCATTGCCATTCACCTGCTTCACCTTGGAAATTTTAAATTCAGTAACTCCCTTGGCTATATCAGTGGTTTGTAATCATCCAAATTCTTTATGAATTACAAAATGTTTCAGATATTATCTCCATGATCTCAAACATGACTAACTCTCCAGCTTTTACTCCTCACATCTTCATTCAAGTGTCTGCAATCCATTCAACTTTGTGCTAAAGTAGTTGTTCTCAAACCTTTTGATATTAGGGCCCATTTACAGTTTGAAAATGACTGAAGTCTTGAAAGAACTTTTGTTTAGGTGAGGTATATCTATCTGTATTTTTACTATATTAGAAATCAAAATTGAAAAAATACAATTATGCATTAAATGATTTTAAAACAATTATGATAATCCCACTATAAGTTAGCCTAAATATACATATATTTTAAATAACCATATTTTTCAAGACAAAATGTAAAGCCTGTAAGAAGAGTGGCATTGTTACATGTTTTTGTAAAACTGCATTTAGTTTAATAGAAAACAGCTAGATCTTCCTACCTTTTTCATTCAACCAGTTGTAGTTTTGTCCTTTTCGAAGCAGCTAAAGAAAACCCAGCTCTCACAGATATGTAGTCAAAAAAGAGAGAAGAATTGTAAAAACCTTTTCAGATAATTATGAATATTCTTCTTTGATACTATACTTAAACTGAAGTTTCTTACAGGCTAGTTGTAACGAGTAATCTGAAATCACCTGAGTTAACTTATGACACTGTAAAATTAAAATCTTGTCATTTGTCTTATATTTAGATTAGATCATTTACCCATGTGTGATTTTGTAACACTGTGCGTTTGGTCATTTGGAAAATATGTGTTCATTGAATTGCACAAATTCTTAACAATCGGGTAAGTCTCTAAGTACTGGGAAAAGGTCTAGCTCATGGAGGTGGATACAAGTCTTCCAAAATTTTCGTTTTTACTCAAAAGCTTGAATGTTGCCATTGGCAACAGATCCTGTTCGTCGTTTCCCTTGCAGCAACAGGCCTACTCAGTTCACTTTTAAGAAAATATTCACCAAATATGCAAGCCTGAATAACAGTTTGTCTGTTGGTCTTTCTTCCAAGTAAAAACGGTGCTTCATGAAAACGCAGCTGCTGCTCGTTTGTTTCACAGTCCAAACAACCACACAATCTCAAATGAAAGAATAATGCTATTCCCTGGGGCAGCCACTGTACTTCTGCATGCGTGAAGCAGAAGTGCTTTGTGTATACTTCCTGTTTGTCACACAAATTACTAACATATGTGTATTTAAGGGTTTATTTAATAATATTAGTATTTTTGTTGTTTCATGGCAGATATTGTTGAGTGAGACAAGTTTTAATATTTTATTTAATACAGTTGCTGGTGCCATGTGCAAGCCATGGCTCCCGAATTTTCTCACCATTGCTTTTGCTCCATTAGTAAAAATGTCAAGAGAATAAAGCAGGCTGGCCGGGTGTGGTGGCTCACGCCTGTAATCCCAGTACTTTGGGAGGCAGAGGCGGGCAGATCACGAGGTCAGGAGATGGAGACCATCCTGGCTAACATGGTGAAACCCCATCTCTACTAAAAATACAAAAAAGTGGGCGCCTGTAGTCCCAGCTCCTCAGGAGGCTGAGGCAGGAAAATGGCGTGAACCCGAGAGGCGGAGCTTGCAGTGAGCCAAGATTGCTCCACTGCACTCGAGCCTGTGTGACACAGCGAGACTCGTCTCAAAAAAAAAAAAAAAAAGAAAGAAAGAAAAAGAAAAGAAAAGAAACGAATAAAGCAGGTCAATAACATATTATTGTATTATGAGGAAAAATAATTTGAACACCATGGACAGTCTGAAGCATCTTCAAGGTCCTTCTGTCTGTGGCCTACAGCATGAGAAGCCCTGCACTAGGGATATAAGAGTAATCAGGGCCAGTGTGAATGAGTATGGTGAGGGAGGAGAAAAGCCATGCAATTATTTTTCAAGTAGGAGAATTTTAATACTCTGAGTGTTATGACCTGGTAACATACTATATACTTTCTCCCCAAAAAGGGAACAAGGTTGAACAATTTAAATATTCGATTTTAAAGTTAATACTTGCAACTTGAAAAATCAGTTTGAGGAACCCAGCATAAAGAACATTTGGTACAGAAATCACATCTTCCTTAATCCCTTTGATCCCAATAAATAATTATCTGATCTATTTCATGAGAGTAATTTTATAATGATGACTGTTACTTACAGTCAATAATAAATAGTTAAAATCTTTGAAAATTAATTCCTCATTATAAAAACCTGCACAAATGCAGAATCATCTTTACACATTTTAGAAGCAATAACTGAAAGACTGTCCAAACTTTGTTTTCAGTATGTATATCTGCGGTAATTATCATGTGATAGCCCCACAAACTCTTTTAAACACTGTATTTTTATTTTATTTATTACTCTAGAAATAAATTTTTAATGATCAGCCTCAATGGAAAAATAATCATCTGTCACACATTCTTTTTAATTAAATGAAAATCATTGTATAGCAAACTACCATATTAGCATAAGTTACAGCAAATTGCTTCATAGAAACATAAATGTCATAGCTCTGTACATTAATCTAGTAAAAACATCTATTTGTTCTGGATCCCATGCTTTCTCTAAACATTAAGATTAATCATTGGTGGAATCACTAGTCATATACTCTCAAGTTATTTTCCTAAATGTGAAGAGCCCATTTAGAGCATATGGTTGTAGAATATGAGTGCTTGAGGCAAAGGGAAGGGAGTTGGGCAAGAATCTCTGTAATGTGTCAAAGGACACAAGCAAGCAGAGCTACAACTCTATGTGCAAAATGCTGGGCATTTCTCCCTGCTTTAATGAACTAATGCAATCGTTTTTTCTCTCTACCTATTCAAATACCCTCAACACTTCAACCTCTTTCTTAAGCCCTGTCTTCTCCTGAAGCCTTTTGGTATGAATTATTTAACAATTGTGCCACAGAAAGTCCAAGAAAGACCTCTAATGAAACTTTGATTAATAAAAGAAACTCATAATATCATAGAAATCCCTCAACATTTTTTCCCCTTATTGTGGTTCAAATTTGATTACTCAGTCCAAAGGTTTGTGCCGTGGTCTGAATGTTTGTGTCCCTCCAAAATGCATATACCCCAAGGTGATGGTATGAAGAGGTGAGAACTTTGGGGAGGTGATTAGGTCATGAGGGTGAAACCCTTATGAATAGGATTAGTGCCCTTATGAAAGAGGCCCCAGAGAGCAGCCCTACTCCTTCCAACAAGCGATGAGGGCACAGTGAGAAGGCACCATCTATGACAAAACACACCCTCCCCAAATACCAAATCTGTAGGCAACTTGATTTTGGCCTTCCCACCTTCCAGAAATATAAGAAATAAACTTCCATTGTTTATAAGCCACCCAGTCTATGGCATTTTATTATAGCAACCCAAACGGATTAAGACAGTCTGTTACCTCTATGAATTAAGACTGTGAAGGGTCACCTTTTTCTCTGGTTTATCTACAGTGTCTGTCCTGCACATTGCCTTACTCAGAGTAGTATTCATTATATTTTTACTGAAAGAAAAATATCAATGAAAGGCTACCAAAAGGATTATATGTCAATAAAGAGAAAATATCCAAGTATATGTAATGCATTTATAATAGGGACTAAAACACTTTCTATTACACCAATTACTGCTTTAAACACCTCGTTCCAGATTTCCCTTTCTCTGTCATAGATGACCTTCTTGATGGGTCTTCAGCATTCCATACACTTTCAGGTATTAAAACAAAGCATGTTTTGGCAGTTAAGACTCATTTTGAGAATACTAATATATCCAGCTCTGCCTAGACAAAAAAAAATGCAATCTCTCATTCCTACTCTCTCTTCTCCTTACAGATCAGTCTTGCCTTGGTGCTTCAGGACATATGGTAGGGAAAAAGGGGTTATTTTGTTCTATTTTGGTTTTGATCTTTATTTGTTTCCCTTCTCTTCTCCTGAAAAACCCTTCCAATGTTGCTGGAAGTATACAGGCCACAAGTTTTAGCTGAATGGTGCAACTGTGATATGGCCACCAGGGCCCTCTGTATGGTAGTTGTCCAAGTACTGATTCTCTAGTGGGTTGCACGTGTTGGTTCTTTGGAAGTTGCTTCTAATCTGCCATACTACTTGGTTCTAAGACACAGAAATCTACTCTTGAACTGATGTCTTATGCTGATGCTCTCCTCCCAGCTCCACCACTGGGGGAGACTACCTTCCTCTTTCTTCTGAAGTCACCTCCTCCTGTCTGGTGGCATTCATTAGAATCCACCAATAAGGGTCATTCCTGACTACTTATGAAGCATCAACTTCTGTCCCACAAAAGGTTCATGAACCTTTGCTCTTCCAAATGCCGGGATTCAGTAAGTACCCTACTACATTTTAATTTCATTTTGTTTCAAGACTAGCTTTTATCAACTTACTTTGGAAAACAGAATCTAGTTTCTATGCTCTTACGCTGCCATGTTACCAACCCTAAAAATCTACAGGAAGCATGTCAACCTTTCTCAAGATTGCTTTAGCATGTTCTCATCAAATCTGAGGTTCTGTCACTTAGCAAGCATTTAGCTGTAGAGTGAAAGGCATGTCTTTCCTTTCTGCAAACACTCCAATGACCACAAGCAGTTCCTCTGGTACCTACTCTGGGGTAAAGAAAATCGTCACTTTTTCTTTTCTCTGAGTGAGGGGAAAATAAATCTCAGACCACGGCCAACAGCATCATTTAGCCTGGTGACTTCTTTTTTACTTCTCTTAACTTTCTTTAAGTATCAAATTTTCTGATTATTTAAGTAGGACTATATTTTACGTATTTTGGTAAATATTATATAGACATGTCTAACAGCATTTCTTCAAATATTGAGATACTTAATATCTGTTGTTCCCAAGTTTGAGACTTTATAATAAAAGATCTGAGATTATTGGAAAACAACATTAGAACATGCAAGAAGATTCAAATAATGTAGCCTAACCCATTTTGTTACAGAGAAGGAAATAATGACTTCTCCAAAGTCCCACAATTCACGGCAAAGTTGAAACTAGTATATAGCTTTCCTATTTCCAGTCTATTTCCCACAAATGTGCTATTTTTCATTTTAAAAGAAGTAATTTCTGACTAAAGAGCTTCTGCACAGCAAAAGAAACTATCATCAAAATGAACAGACAACCTACGGAGTAGGAGAAAACTTTTGCAATCTATCCATCTGGCAAAGTTCTAATATCCAGAATCTACAAAAAACTTAAACATGTTTACAGGAAAAGAAAAAAATAACCCCATCAAAAAGTGGGCAAAGAAACTAAACAGACATTTCTCAAAAGAAGACATTTATGTGGCCAACAAAGATATGAAAAGAAGCTCAGCATCACTGGTCATTAGAGGAATGCAAATCAAAACCAAAATGTGATACTATCTAATGCCAGTTAGAATGGTGATTATGAAAAAGTCAAGAAACACCAGATGCTTCAGAGGCTGTGGAGAAATAAGGAAAGCTTTTTACACTATTGGTGGGAATGTAAATTAGTTCAATCATTGTGGAAGACAGTGTGGTGATTCCTCAAGGATCTAGAATCAGAAATACCATTTGACACAGCAATTCATTATGGAGTAAATACCCAAAGGAATATAAATCATTTTGTTATAAAGATGCATGCATGTACATGTTTATTGCAGCACTATTCACAATAGCAAAGACATGGAATCAACCCAAATGTCCATCAATGACAGACTGGATAAAGAAAATGTGGCACATATACACCATGGAATACTATGCAGTCATAAAAAAGGATGAGTTCATGTCCTTTGCAGGGACATGAATGAAGCAGGAAACCATCATTCTCAGCAAACTAACACAGGAACAGAAAACCAAACACCAGCAAACTAACACAGGAACAGAAAACCAAACACTGCACGTTGTCACTCATAAGTGAGAGTTGAACAACGACAACACGTGGACACAGGGAGGGAAACATCACACACCGAGGCTTGTCGGAGAGTGGGGAGTGAGGGGAGGGATAGCATTAGGAGAAATACCTCATGTAGATGACGGGTTGATGGGTGCAGCAAACCACCATGACGTGTGTATACTAATGTAGCAAACCTGCACATTCTGCACATGTATCCCAGAACTTAAAGTATAATAAATAATAATAATTTTAGCTTTGATTTATTTTAAGAATCAAAATCTATGACAGTGGTAGAAGAATATGTCTTGGAAACTTAGAGAAGTTTGAAAGAATTCCATATCCTGTAGAAAGGTTTCTCCAAAATGCATGCATGGCCAATGAAAAGAAGACAAAAAAAAGAAATGGTCAGGAGCAGGATAATCGCTTGAACCCAGGAGGTAGAGGTTGCAGTGAGCCAAGATTGTGCCACTGCACTCAGCCCTGGCAATAAAGCGAGACTCTGTTTAAAAAAAAAAAAAAAAAAAAAAAATTCATTCCTGGAAGCTTATTAGGAACTATTTAAAACAACGTTCTTACCATATAGAATAGCCTGGAAGAGTGGAATCATCTGAGTTCATAAAAAGACTATTATTTAATCAGGTCCATTTTATTATTTAAAAAAAATTCCTTGGATGGAATCCAAAACAGAGTAGATTCTTGGCAACATACTTCATTAAAAACCTGATTGTAGTGTATTGATTTTTCTACTAAATTAATTGCATTCTATTTGACAATAACAACTGTTTATTTCTTAAATTCAATATTCCACCATATTTTGCTATTTTAAATTTAAAAATAATCCCCCTTTTTACTCTTCCTTTATTTCTATTGCTGGCTCCACTATTCTCTCACATGCTGGCTCAAAACGTCAAACACAAATACATTTTAATCCAGCCTCTGTTTCTCCTCTCATCTAAAATGTGTTAAGTCCGTTAGATGTTTCTATGTATTGTTTTAACCGCCAATATATTTTTCCATTTTCAATTCTTCTACTCATAATCATTCACTGTTTTCTCATTTGGTAATCTTCTATTTAAAAAAAAATCCTCAATTATTAAAAATTAACAAAATAAAATAAAACTTTTAACTATTTCTGGAAGTCTGACTTACAGTATAATAGATCTAAGGACAAGGGGTGGGGGGCATTGTATCATCAGTTTGAGCAACCCCTTTCATGCTAAAATTATCTTTACACAGTGATCATTTAGTAAATAATGATCATTTCTCTTTTAAGGAAGTTCACGCTTGACAGGAACTTTCTTGAAAAACTCTTTTGATAGTGCCAATTCCACCACTGGGCAACTCTGGATACTTAGAATGACCTTTTTAGACAAGCTAACTCTACCCTTTGCTATTCTGTAGCTTCTACCGGTTTGTTCCTTCAGATTAAGTTTGTCCAGCCCATGGCCCACAGGCTGCATGTGGCTCAAGATAGCTTTAAATGTGACCCAATACAAATTTGTAAACTTTCTTAAAACATAATATGATTTTTTTTTAGCTTTTTATTGTTATTTTTTTTTAAGCTCATCAGCTATCGTTAGTGTTAGTGTATTTTATGTGTGACCCAAGACGGTTCTTCTTTTTCCACTGTGGCCCATAGAAGCCAAAGGATTGAACATTCCCACTTTAGATCTTTGAGAATAAGTCTAAATGGCTTATATATAACAAACTTTTAGCTATTTAATGATAGTGGTTGTATGCAGTATTAACTTTTGGAAATTGTGTCTTTTTGAGATGAGATTTCTTGCTATGGGCCATGTAATGATTATTGCTGTGTGAACTTAGAGGCTTTCGTATCTCATTAAGATTAGAGCAGGATACTGAAATGATATTTACATATATTATATGAAGAAAAAATGTTACTTTCTTCAAAGTCTTTATAGCCTTGTTTTATGTCATTTACAATGATAGTTGCTTGTTATTAGAGAATATGTAAAGGCTAACTCTCGATGTCCTAAGTAAAGAAGAAAATCTATAATTGAAACTCACTATGATTAATTTGAATATGAAAGAAAAGACAGGCCAAATCACTTTATGGAAGTATGACCAGGATATGTACCCATACTTCATTATAATAAACCTTTTGTGCCTTCCTTCCTAAGTCACTTGTATCTTAAGCTTCTGCATATTTTACTCATTGACTTACAAAAAGCAACAATCAATTAATTTAGTGAAGATCTTGCAAGAAAAAAGACATGCTCCCTAAGTTTTGGTCAAAAACTCCCCTAAATAATAGCTCAGTCTTTAGTTCTCATTCTAGTCATTCCATTTCAATTCTCATTTGTGTTACAACATAGTTTAAAGTGTCAAGATTTCCTAACTTTGGTTTCCCTCCCCTGAATACATTTGTGATTATCTGTTTCAATTATAAGATTGAGTCTGGAACTGAACATAAAATCAGTCATTGTTAGCATGACAGCAAAACAGATCTACCCTCTCCCTTATTCTAAGCGTTATTAATCCAGCTGAAGATTATGCGAGCTCCTTATTTGGTAGATGCATACCAGTACTGACTCATAATGAAGTCAACAGATAGCCATTGAAAGCCTACAGATCTAAATACTTCATGTTACCTTTTCTCTTGTAACTACTACAATAGCATCCTACCCAATGTCCATACCTTCTTTCTTACTCAAGCTGGACAGTCAGTTTTCCACAAAGCAGAAAGGGTGTTGCCTTTATATGCAATTAACTTATACCTCTCCTCTGCTCTGGCCATTGTCTATCTCACTATTTCACCACCTATCACTCTTCCTGTCACATACTCTTTGTCTGTATTGATTCTTCTCTCATCTGTATTAGTTCTTCTTCATATACATTATCTGTTGCCTTTTGAGGGTTTTGACGTTTGTCTTTCCCTGCCTGCCTGAAACACTGTTTCAGATATTCATGAGGCTTGCTTTTCCAGTTTCATTGCGTTTTTCCTTAGAGACCTCTTCAGAGTGAACTTCCTTGCTCATCCTATGTTTAACACCTTGCCACTCCATCACCCCTACTATTACTCACTATCATTTTATTCTATCTAATTTCTTTATGGGAATTATTCCTATTGGATATTATGTTGTTTCTTGCTAAAGAGTCTGTCGTCTCTACAACAATGTGAGTTCCATAAACACAGGCATTTTGCCTGTCTTGTTCACTCCCATAGCCTTAGCACCTAGCAAAATATCTAGTAGGCACATAATAAATATTTGGTAAATTAACAGACAAATGAATTATACTAAAAGATCCTTGAAATTTATTACAAAACTGGTACTTGAAATAATATTTTAAATGCCTTTGATCTCTGTAATCTTTATCCCTAATACATAGTATCTTCGACAATTTATGTAGGCTACAACGACTTAAAACTTTGTATCTATAGCTATGATGTTTTTTAGAAGAACGACTGAACCATAAATGAAGCAAATGCTACATGTTGGGTTTTATAGAATCCTATTTTAAAAACAGTCAATTCCTTCAGGGCTATTCTGGAACAAATAAGGATCCTGGGGCCAGGTTGAAATAGTTCTTTTTGAATTTAGGCATTAAATAAAAATAGCTTTGGGCTAGCAACCACAATGTGAGCCAGTATATCTCTGAATTACCATAGAGAAACAAGTAAAGAGGCATATGACCTAAGCTTTTTCCTTTTTGTCTTTTTAAGTAAGCTTTAGAACTTCTTGAAGCAAATTCTTGCAGACCTCAGTACTGCGTGAAAATGGGTGACATGAGACTGAGCAGCCTGATGAAGACACTGACTATTCAAAGATCTTATCTTCTTAGTTTTTTTCTTTACTTTCTTTCTTTTGCTTTTAGTAATTTTTTCTTAGCTGTTTTTACAATCCCCTGAACTAACTTAAGATAATTGCTATGGCTTTAATCCAGGATGACTTCTGAATGCCCAAAGAAATCTCAGCTTATTTCTTATATTAAAAATATTAGAATGATCAGATTTGGAGAATGTAAAATTATTCATCCTATTTAGATGTTTCTTCACCAGAAATTATCATAACAGGGAACATAGTTTGTGCCCATCTAAACCCAAGCAAAAATACTAAAGTAAATACTTCTTTGCATTCATTTAAAAAATAGTTATCCCACTATGCCGCCATACTAGTGGTTAGCAGTCAGGGTTTTGAGATAAGAAAGCCACACAATAGAAGGATTCTGGAGCCTGGAAGTTTTTAAAAATGGTGGCTCATGCCTGTAATCCCAGCAGTTTGGGAGGTCAAGCCAGGCAGATCACAAGGTCAGGAGCTTGAGAACAGCCTGGCAAACATGGTGAAACCCTGCCTCTACTAAAAATACAAAAATTAGCCAGGTGTGGTGCTGCACACCTGTAATCCCAGCTACTCAGGAGGCTGAGGCAGGAGAATAGCTTGAACCTGGGAGGTGGAGCTTGCAGTGAGCCCAGATTGCACCATTGCACTCCAGCCTAGGTGACAGAGCAAGACTCCTTCTCAATAAATACATAAATAAATAACAAAAATGAAAAATAGTTATCCCATAGCAAGCATTCATAGCAAGGATTATGCTATGTCCTGTATATGAAACAGCACATAGAACAGATATTTTATCTATTCTTATAGAACAGATGATCTTGTACTTTCGTATAAACATGTAAAAGTCATCATGGGGCACGCCCAAGATGGCCGAATAGGAAGAACTCCAGCCTCCAGCTCCCAGTGTGAGTGACACAGAAGACGGGTGATTTCTGCATTTTCAACTGAGGTACCAGGTTCATCTCACTGGGGCGTGTTGGACAGTTGGCACTGGTCCACGGGTGCAGCCCGAACAGCGAGAGCTGAAGCAGGGTGAGGCATCACGTCACCTGGGAAGCGCAAGGGGGAAGGGAATTCCTTTTCCTAGCCAAAGAAAATTGAGACACACAACACCTGGAAAATCAGGTAACTCCTACCCTAATACTGTGCTTTACCAAGGGTCTTAGCAAACGGCACACCAGGAGATTATATCCCACACCTGGAACAGAGGGTCCCACGCCCACGGAGCCTCCCTCATTGCTAGCACAGCAGTCTGAGATCTAACTGCAAGGCTGCAGCGAGGCTGGGGGAGGGGTGCCCACCATTGCTGAGGCTTAAGTAGGTAAACAAAGCCGCCAGGAAGCTTGAATTGGGTGGAGCCCACCACAGCTCAAGGAGGCTAGCCTGCCTCTGTAGACTCCTCCTCTGGGGACAGGGCATAGCTAAACAAAAAGCAGCAGAAACCGCAGCAGAGGTAAATGCCCCTGTCTGATAGCTTTGAAGAGAGCAGTAGATCTCCCAGCACGGAGATTGAGATCTGAGAATGGACAGACTGCCTGCTCAAGTGGGTCCCTGACCCCTGAGTAGCCTAACTGGGAGACATCTCTGACTAGGTGCAGACTGACACCTCACACCTCACATAGCTGGGTACACCCCTGAGACAAAGCTTCCAGAGCAAGAATCAGAGAGCAACACTCACTGCTCAGCAAGATTCTATCTTCTGAAGCCTCCGCTGCTGATACCCAGGCAAACAGGGTCTGGAGTGGACCTCAGGCAAACTCCAACAGACCTGCAGCTGAGGGTCCTGACTGTTAGAAGGAAACCTAACAAACAGAAAGGACACCCACACCAAAACCCCATCAGTATGTCACCACCAAAGGCAGATAAAACCACAAAGATGGGGAAAAAGCAGTGCAGAAAAGCTGGAAATTCAAAAAATCAGAGCGCACCTCCCCCTCCAAATGAACGCAGCTCATCGCCAGCAATGGAAAAAAGCTGGACGGAGAATGACTTTGACGAGTTAAGAGAAGAAGTCTTCAGTCGATCAAACTTCTCAGAGTTAAAGGAGCAACTACGTAACCAGTGCAAAGAAACTAAAACCTTGAAGAAACAATGGATGAATGGATAACTAGAATAATCAATGCAGAGAAGACCTTAAAAGAACTGATAGAGATGAAAACCATGAAACAAGAACTATGTGACAAATGCACAAGTGAACGGACTTGATCAACTGGAAGAAACAGTATCAGCGACTGAAGATCAAATGAATGAAATGAAGCGAGAAGAGAAGTGTAGAGAAAAACGAGTAAAAAGAAATGAACAAAGCCTCCAAGAAGTATGGGATTATGTAAAAAGACCAAATCTACGTCTGATTGGTGTGCCTGAAAGTGAGGGGGAAAATGGAACCAAGTTGGAAAACACTCTGCAGGATATCATCCAGGAGAACTTCCCCAACCTAGTAAGGCAGGTCAACATTCAAATTCAG